>NW_006203883.1:591349-607059 GCF_000334495.1 Tupaia belangeri chinensis
TAGAGGAATGAGTGAAAAATGGGACCAGTGTTGCAGTCTGTGACACCATGTCAGGGCCTTGCACAGTGCTTGGCATATACTCAGGGTTTAATAAGGTTGCTTTCCATCTCTTTACCCTCCTACTTGCACAAACACAAACTCATTTACAAAATCTTGCTGTCCTTGAACGAGTTATTCACTTTCCTGTTCCTGCATTTTTGTATGAGATACCCTACACTTGGACTGCTTTTATCCCATTTTTCTGTCTACCCTGACTCTTCATAGCTGGAGTGAGCCAGAGCTTCCTCTCTGTTAATATAGTTCTGACACTCGGCATTGTGTTTGCATCTTGTCAGGTGTCTACTCCCCTTATTCTGCCTCATCCCACTCTTTCTTGCCCCTAGCTTCCTCTGGGACAGCAATCATATATTCTCTGTCACCATACTGTACCAAGTCTGGCACATGTTAGATTCATTCCTTAAAAGTTTATTTCTCCCATGAGAAAGATAGCATTCCCAACAAGCTCCAGATCCCAGGCGTGTGCCCACCATGCTCAGGCACGTCCTGCTGTGTGAACCCAGGGTCTCCCACGTGGGTCAAGTTGTGTTATCATTGCACCACTGTCTGGTTCCCTCGGTGGGTTCTTAATATGCCATTTGTAAGCATGTTAATAGACTGTTCTATATATATCAATTTTTGTCTTTGAGTTTAAGCTAAAAATAATTCATCTAAATCAATACACAACCATGCATGCTGGTTTTAAAATAAAGTATGGAAACAAAAGCTAAGATTTGTACAGCATAGCTCTTGGCTTAATGTCCTAGTTGAGAAATCAAGCAATCATAGTTCTTCCAATGAAAATAAGCCTACAATTGTTTTCAGGTAATATATTGTGATCAAACCTGCCAGAAAACACACTGGTTTGCACATAAGAAAATCTGTAAGAATCTGAAGGATATTTATGAGAAGCAACAACTGGAAGCTGCCAAAGCCAGGAGCCAAGAGGAGAATGGTATGTGTCTAAATCCGAGCCTGGGCTGGCCCCTGGTGCAGCAGTTCAGCCCTGTGCATGGGAGCCAGATCCCACGTTGCTGACTGCGATTCCAGTTCTTTCAACAGTGGCTTGAAAAACACACGAGGCGTGTGTGCATGCATGCCCAAGGTCCTGACAGAAGGGAGGAAGGGAGGGGAAAGGACTGCAGCGTGACTGCATCTCGCGGCAGGGTGGGAGCTGGGACGGGTGCTTTATCTCTTTTCCTTAGGTGAGCACATTTGCTCTCTGGCAGTTGAAAAAACATTTAAATGAGCTCTTCTGCTTCTCAGTGGGGAGAAGGATGATACAAGACATTAACACAGAGCAGTCCGGAAGTAAGTCTCTGGGGACTAGGAAACTCAGAGGTGACCAACCTAAGGACTACACTTAAACCCAAATATGTCCCCATTTTGAGTCATTAGAATAGTGCGTAGAATACTCAGTCCAGACATCACTTGAAAACAAAGAAATGAAATTCCGAGGAGTGTAGTTATTCCGCACTCCACATTCTAACTCCGGAGACTGCCGTGGAACCTCGCTCTTTCAGTAGGTTTTCACATACATTTTGTTCATGTAGGAGCTTAAGGTCTTGACTAGGAAGTAATTATATTTTCCCTAATGGCTAGAAGATGTTAATGTTGAAAGGCTTTCAAGTTTTTAATTAAACTTCAAAACTAGAGGTAAAGTTATTGAATATATTTACAAATGATAGATTATCCTGTTGAGCTAGTGTACAGATGAAATTTCCACAAGTGTTGGAACAGTGAATTCCGTACTGTGTCTCTCTGCGTACTCTGTGAGGGTCTGTGACTGATTTTCATCGGAAACAGTGAGACGCTTTAGCAATGACTCTCCTTGCTGGGGAGAACCACCCTCACCCCCACAGCCTTCCCCTGAGAATGTACGTTCTGGGGAAGTGTATGTGGTTTGACAAAATTGGCTAGGTGACTTGGATGCTAAGTATTTATAGCTCTTCCTTTCAAGAGACTATGTCCCCTTCACCACTGGTTGAGAAACTTAGTGGGGTTTGGATGATCTGTACAAAGATGAGCCATTTATTGTTAAGAGAGAAGACAGATTTTCAGACTGCCATGCCTTCTTTAGTTTTCTCAGTGACACTTTGTTTTTTAAAATTGTTTTATTTCTTCCATGAGAGAGAGAGAGAGGGAGAGAAAGAGAGACATTCCTCACCAGGTCTCTGCTGCCATCCACTGTTAGTCTTAGCCAGCCCAGATCACAGGCATGTGCACACGGTGCCCAGTGTACACAGGGAGGCTCTGGGACAAGAACCGGGGATCCTCCCATGGAGTCCAGTTGTGTTACACTGTGCCACCATATGGATTACCTACACAAGGACACGCTAATTAACAGGAAAGCTGTATTCAAAAGCAGATTTTGTCAAATCCAAACTGATTACCCTTGTTTAGAGGCTGACTTAGGAGTCACAGGCCTGAGTTCAAATTCTGGTTCTGTTTTAGAAGTTGTGAAACTTAGAGCGAGTTGCCAAACCTCTCTTGTCAGTTTCCCCAGTTGCAAGGTAATAATAGTAATGACCATAGAGATAATCATCTATTCGTGTAGTTGCGATGAGGATGGAATAAGTTAATTCTTATAAGCATCTGAAAGAGTCTGGCACATGGAGGAACAAAGTAACTTTTTCTTTTTATCAGATGGCAAACCCGATGTCAATTCTAATTGCGTTAATGAAGAACAACCAGTGTCTGAAACCAGTATCTCCCAAGAGGATTCCAATCCTAAAGATTCTGTGGAAGGAGAGAAAGAATGTCTTGGAAGTGAGGCTGGGTTGGAAGGCTTTCAGGATGCTCCTGCAGGTCCACGGGCCTCTGAAGAGTGAAAGCCACAGCAGGTACCAGCATGGGTGGTCCTCACCCTGGCAGGTAGCTGGGAAACTCATGCAAATGCGTCCTCATGCCTCAGGTGACCTGTGTGCACCACAGCTGGAGTCCACACTTCCTAGAGCAGCCGCTGTCAAACCATGCTCAGTCTACCCTGCCCGCCTTGCCTATCGATTTCTGTTGTATAAGTGAACAGATAGTCCCCCCCAAATTGTTTTCTATCAAAATAAAGGAAAGACATTTCTATTACTTTTCTGAGGCTGGTTCCACAGAGGTCCTCAAAGGAAAATAAATCGTCCTAAGAAATACAGGCTAAAGGGAACAAAGGGACAAGCTGAACAGGTGTGGGAGAGAGATTTTTCAGGAAAGAAAAATTTTATAGCCACAGAGCTGGGTATTTAGGAAAACTGTAACTTATATGTGAATAAAGTGCATCTAAATAGCATTGACAGTAGTGAAGTTCTTACTAGGAGGTAATACAAGGAAGAAATGCTGTACGTTAAAGAACTTTTGCCCTCGCTCAGCTTGCTGTTGTTTTACGTAGAAACTATCCAGAACTATGCAGAGCAGTCTGAACCCTGTAGTTCGGCAGTGAAATGCTGTCTCCAGTGTCTGCAACTTCGGAAGTGTCAGGTACACTCAGAAGGCACTAAGGCCTAGCCAGCTTACTTCAGCATGTACATTAGAAAAGACACTCCTGAAATTCTTCCTTAAATAATGGGTAAGCTTATCGTGTACATAATTATTGTAAAACTAATTCACGTGCCATGCTCCACCTACAAGGCTGACTTTGATCTTCCTGTGAGCTTTCTGCAGGGTTCTTCCTGTCCAGAACAGGGATTGGTAACTGTCACTTACAGAGTGAACCAACATCAGTTTTTAGTATCTACAGTATTTAAACAGCTAGCGTGTGATGTCTGAAGATAACGCTGTGTTTCAAAGTTTCTTGTGTTGATTTTAAAATAAATTGTGCCTACTAAGACGAACACCTCATCTTGTTTCATGATTGATTGCTGTGGAGGTGGCAGATATTAGAAAACTGAACCAATAGTAGGGAACTTAGCAAATATGGAAGAACGAGGAAGTCTTTATTTTTAATATGTGCAATTGCAGATCAGAATGACTGCAAGTCTTCCCTCACTTTGCCGATCAAGTTCTTCTATCTTGTTGATCCTCATCTTCCTTATATTCGATTGTTTTTATCCCAGTCCCAACACACAAACCTTCGCACACACCCTATTCCATGCCACTCCCGGCGACTTCATGTTAATACGTTTAATGTTAAGAGTTAGCGCTGCAGGAATTCTGTGGGCAGATTGTCTGAACTTGCCAAACCTATCTTCTCTTGGCAAAATACAGTGATTTATCAAAATACCTTGTCTACATGCTAAGAAACATTTATTTCTAAGTAGTAAAAGAGTCCTCCCAGGCCTCCCTTTCCCAAGGTTCCCTGATTTATAATGACTTTATGTATATGTTTGTGTTATCATTCTCTTCCGTTTCTTCACTTCCCTCTCTGCCACATACTGTGCTGGGCTCTGACCAAAAAAAGCAAAGAAATAGGAAAACAAAGATATGGCAACGTACAGGTAATTTCTTCTTTTATTGAAACAAATTGCTGTTACGAATTAGAACACCAGTAGATCCAGCTGGCATAATTAGGAACATTAAACTTGGACAAAGAATTCAGGCATATGCCATATCAATATCATATTTTTTCTCAGGTGTGTATGTTAGGTGACAGAATAGGATTTAAGGCTGTGGTCTCGTAGCTAAGGGAGCCAGATCCCAAGTGACAGACTACTGTTCGAATTCTTGCCCTGGCAGCTTGAGAAGACATGCCAGCAGTTCGTAGGTGCCCCACATCCTGAAAGGATGGAGAAATGGAGAAGGAACTGTGGCATGACCACACCCCATTGTAAATTCATGTACCCTCTGGTGAATGCATGTACCCTCTGGCAATACAGACATAATTTTAAAAAAAGAAAAAGAGAAAATGGGGTTTTAAAAAATGGGGTTAATTCTTTTCTAATTCTTTTGGTTGTCACAAATCATCATCAAGGGCCAGTGAAGGTAGCCAAATAAAGCTGAGCTGCCTTGTTTGAGTCCTGGACCTAAAGACTTGAAAAAATGCTGAGTGTGCATATGCATGCCCCAAATCCCATCAGGATGCAGAGATGGAGGAGAAAGGATTGTGGCGTGATGGCGTTTCACTGGGATACTTTCTCTTTCACTCTGCCTCTGGTGAGTACATGGGCCTTCCGGCAATTTTAAAAAAAATAAATAAATAAAAACAGCAGGTGATCATTCTTGTTATTTTTTTTTTTCTTTCCATGTTGAAGTGTTTTCAGTATGCCATCAAAATCTTCTCTTAAACAAAAATAGGGTATTTAGGAATATTAAGGTGGAGGCCAAAGAAAGGTACAACAATGATGTGATGCCCTGCAAGGATTGATGCACATGGGAGGGACCCCAGTTTTTGTCCTAGGGACTCCTCATCCTTGCCAGGTGAGTGTACTTGTGTGCCCATGGTCTGCACTGGCTGGGGCTGGGAGTGGGTCATAGTATGGCAACCCTGTTGGACGTGCTTCTCTCTCTCTAATGGAAGAAATAGATTTTTTAAAAATATATTTTAGGGACCAGCAGGTGGCGTGGTGGTTAAGGTGCTAGACACTCCCACATGGCTGACCAGGGTTCAAGTCCTGAATCTGGTTGCTTGCTTTCTCACTTTCTCTCTCTCACTGTCACCCTCTGTCTCTCTTTGGTCAAATTAAAATAAATAAATAAATGAATAAATAAAATAAATAATTATTAAAATATATATGTGTATATATTTTAAAAGAATATTAAATTGAATTGTTTTTGATTCAATATGTAATGATAATAGCTATGACTGAAAGTCATACAATCCTTAGTTATCTTGTTTACTGTTCACAACACCCCTATAAATTAGACTATTTTTACCTCAGAGCACAGATGAGGAAATTGAATTCTAAAGAGGTTATCTATTATATTCAAAAGTGTAGGACGGAAACTCTAAGGTCTGCCATTTTGACTCTTAATACTTTGTGGTACATTCCCATGTACTAACTTCACTGTAATATTCCTGCAGATAAGATTTTAGAGTGCTAAAGATAAGCCATTATTTTACAGGATAGAGTGGATATTTCCTAGGCTCTTAAAAAGGTCACTGATTTTAGTCAGCCTTCATTCATCTGAGTTTACTTGAATTTTAATATTATTAGGTATTTAACTTCATAGCAATTATTTTTTATAATTTAAAAATTTTATTATATTTTTATATTGCATTTAATCACATATATATTTACAGAGTATTACATTTCTTTTTCTAGCATGATTATCATGCATGTCAGTCAAGACAAAGACATCACTGTCCACATCATCCTCATCAAAAAGCTTTTCATTTTTTTCATATCATGATTATTATTTAAATTCTCATTTTTTTTAAACGTTCAATCACTATACATCATTTGGCTTGTAAAGAGAATTTACTTAACAAGACATACTTCTCAGACCAGTCCAGTTGAGAATACTCTACATGTCATCATCAATAGGTAATAACCATTTCCGTGTCGCACAAATGTCATGCCTCTCTATTTGTTCTTGTGCTATCCTTCTCCTGACCCTTCCCTTTAAACTTCATAGCAATTTTGAGAGTGGGGATTTTTGCTGTTTATCCTTTCAGGATACCATTTCCCTACTTCTGAAACAAGTCAGTACCCTTCTTGAGCAAGAATGGTGGTTCTTCCAATTTAGGTGGTGCTATGATTATTGATTATTGCCAGTCATGGTCCTCCTCCCTGCCCACAACCAGACTGATCAGAGCACTTCTCAGAAATTTTTCATTCCTAAAGTTAAAGAGGGGAGACTTACATACTTGTTTTTCATTTGTTTCTTCTGTAGGACAGTGCTGAATTACAAAGCTCTAGCTCCAGAGTTGTCAGAACATGATCCCTGACATGTAGAGCACTTGAGAGTCGCTTACATGAGCAAACAAATTTACCATTTGGATTTCTGTAACTTAGAAGCAAAGAATCCTTTTAAATATATTTTGTGACAACTAGAAAAACAAATGGAAACAAATCCTACATGTAACTATAAAAAAAAGAAAAATGAGGGAACCAGCAGTTAGCGTAATGGCTATGTCGTTGGACTCCCACATAGTCGACCGCGGTTCGTGTCCCGGACCCGGTGGCTTAAAACCCACGCTGGGCGCGTGTGCGTGCGTGCCCAAGATCCCGAGAGGAGAATGGAGGAGAAGGGATTGCGGCGTGACCATCCCCCCAGGGGGTGATTTCTTGCTTTCTGTCTCTATGTCTCTCTCTGTCTGGCGAGCACACGCGCCCTACAGTGAAAATCTCTCTCAAAAAAAAAGAAAAATGATGGCACATAATTAGAATGTTTAAGATTTTTATGGTTCTAGGGAAAAAACTGGCAGTTCAAATTTTGAATTTGATCGGAACTGTCACATTTGGTAGAAAGCATACCACCAAAGTAAGGTTTTTGCATCTCTTTATTGTTTATTTGGAAGAACTCATATTGGCTTGAAATAGTATAGAAGTGGGGCCTCAGGAAGGACATTTGGAGGAGGGATACAGAGGGAGAGCATTGATGGGATGGGGAGGTGTGGTGTTATTGGTTGAAGATATTTTGATCAACTGGACTGGGGAGAAATGTCCACATATTGAAATATTCACTTTTTTTTTCCTTTCTTTTTTTGGAGAGGATTTTTGCTATAGGGCACGTGTGCTCCCCAGACAGACAGAGACAGACAGACAGAAAATGAGAAATCACCCCCCCAGGGGAGATGGACACACTGTCACACCCCAGGGGGGATGGCCACACTGCAATCCCTTCTCCTCCATTCTCCTCTCGGGATCTTGGGCACACACACACACATGCCCGGCGTGAGTTTTAAGCCACTGGGTCCGGGATGCGAACGGCAGTCGACTACGTGGGAGTCCAGCGACATAGCCATTACGCTAACTGCTGGTCCCTTGAAATATTCACTTTGTAAGCTAAACTATGTGATTGAATGTATATTAAAAAAAAATTTAAAAATAAATAAATTTTAAAAAGAAAATAGGGAATGTTTACATGAACTGATTACATTAAAGCCCCATCTGTATAAACAAAAGATACTTATTTCCTAAAAAAAGTCTTCTTCTCATAAATACTGTAATAGATGAATAAATTTTCCTCCCAAAAGATAGCTGTAGTCTAGTTCATAGGGCCACTTTTATGTACCCTTTAGGGAATATGTTGTAGTTTTATAAATAAACACATTTTTAAATGGTGATCATCATTTGTGTAGAATCAATCAGTTATGATTGGTCAGTCATAATTGACCAATTCAGGGCAAATGTATTTTTTAGCTAATTCATGTACTCATCCAAAGCCACTTATTCTGATGATGATTCTAAATGGTTAAGATGCTTTTCAGCTTATTTATTTCTGGTATGAGAGAGAGAGAGAGAGAGACAGGAATCCCCGACAGGACCCTTACGCTCTGACCCAACCCCAGCCTCGGCCTGACAGGATCATGAGCATAGGTATGTGTGCCCAGCATAGGTGGAAAACTCACACTGTGAACCTGGGACCTTCCCATGTGGCCTCAGCATTGTGGAGTGTTACATTACTACTGTGTCACTATAGTTGGCCCCAAATAAAGAAGATTTTAATGTAGGGGAAATAAAAATCAAGTCTAGAAAAAAACATGTTTTTTTGTTTTGTTTTGAGAGATTTTTGCGTGCGTGCGCTTGCCAGAGAGACAGAAAGAGACAGCGATACAGTGAGAAATCACTCCCCAGTAGGGATGGCCACGCCGAAGTCCCTTCTCCTCTATTCTCCTCTCGGGATCTTGGACATGCACGCATACATGCCCAGCATGAGTTTAAGCAACTGGGTCCAGGCCTTGAACTGCAGTCTATTATGTAGGAATGCAGCAACATAACCATTATACCGTCTGTTGATCCCCATGAGTGAATTTTTTATGACTTATTGTGAAGAAGACTTTTGTAAATATACTAAACCCAGAAGCTACAAACAAAAAGAAATTCAGCTTCATTTTAAAAATAATTGGAATGCTGCTGCTTCTAGGAGGATGGAGTAGATCTACTTTTCCCTCTCCCTCATCCCAAGTAAAGCAAAAATCCCAGGACATTATGTATAAGACTTAGAGTGGAAGATGGACAGATGAGAGTAGACTGGCTAGGACTCTAGGACACCAGCATCAAATTCAGCGAGTTCTCTGGGTATTCCTCTGCCTCCTCTGTCTCAGATTTGGAGCTCGAGAACTAGTAACGTGTAAACATCAACAGCCACAACAACAGCAAAGTCCATAGGAAAAACCTGCCAGTCTGCTGTCCTGCTCTACAAACTTTAAATCTGACAGCCCCCACAGTGGTGTGAGCCAGTTCCTTAAATCTCTGTATTTATATGCATATATCCTATGGGTTCTGTTTCTCTCTGTAGAACCCCGGCTTCTACATATGGTGTCTTAGTCCATTTAGGCTATTATAACAAATTACTAATTAACAAATTATTAATTAACAGATTAGACCGAGTGGCTTAAACAATACGTTGCCATCTCTCTTAGTTCTGGAGACCGTAAGGCCAAGATCAGGGTGCCAGCAGAATTTGGTCCTTGGTCCCTCTTCCTGGTTTACAGGCTGTCTTGCTTTGTTCTTCCATGGAAGCAAGAGAGCAAGCTATCTCTCTGGCCTTTTCTTTCTAAGGGGATTAATTCCATTCATAAAGGCTTCATCCTCATGCCTAATCATCTCCCAGAGAGTCCACCTCCAGATACTGCCACGTTGGGGGTTAGGTTTCAACATACAAACTTGGGGGAGACAGCAACATTCAGTCCATAAACTAAGTATAGTCCCTCCGGGACACAACCACTCTTGGGATGAGAATAACCGTACTAGCCAACATGAGTACTTGAAGGAGGCCACTTTACCTCACCCTTTACATGCACCATCCTTCTTAATTCTTGAGGCACTATGACTGCTATTATTTTTAAATAAGAAATTAAAGACCAGAGGAGTTACCAACTTTTCCAAGTGGATAACTAATAAGTGTAAGAGCTAAGCTAGATCAGTCTGACTCTGGAGCCCCAGTTTTTAGTCACAGCCCTCTGTAAATCTCTATGCTAGTATTTTCCCTTCTAACCGTCAGACCTCTGGTGGATCCTGAAATAAACATGCTTTCACTTGAGTCAGCTTGAATCGGTCTCTGTTGTTTAAAGCAAAAACTTATTTATAAACACTCTCAATAATCATGTGCTCTATTTTGGTAGAGTTTTAAGTTACTTAAGTAGGGATTATGTCTTTTATTTTGTGTTTCTCCCAAAATAGTGTTGCACATAATGTTTCCAATCAATCATACCCACATATTAGACTAAAAGTTTTGAATAAAAAATACCCACCATTGAGGAATACTTTTATTATTATCACTATTATTATTATTATTTGTGAAAGGGCCTGATAACAATCTCAGACCTCCCATGTGGCCTCAGCTTGCCCAGTATCATGGCCAACCCATGAGTGCTACACAGTTGGGCCTCCTATACTTGATTTATTTGCATCCTTAATTTACTTCAGTCTAATTTAAAATTTAATACTGTTTATGTACTTTATGGGTCATCTTAAGCTTAATCCCAAATAAACGATTTCCATTATGAAATAGATTGTTATGTTTGGTGGGCCTGTCTGTGTGCAGCTCATGAGGAGTAGCTTTAGTCAGCTTCTTGGTCGATGCCAGGCTCTCAGCACAGGATGGATGCAGGAGCATGCCTGGAACTGCTACTTGAACAGTGCATAGTTTGGTGCTAGAGATGATGTGGCCTTGCCCCCAAGAGTCTTTGGGGACTGCACTGTGACTCTTGGAGATTGCTGCAGACTCCACAAGGAATTATGGATTATTGGGAGTACTTTAAGTATTGCTGGGTAACAAATTCTCTCCAAATGTATCAGCTTGAAACATCATTAAGCATTATCATATATCTTCTGCAGGTCAGAAATCCTGTAGCAGCTGAACTGAGTGCTTCTGCTGGGGTTTCTTGGGAGGGTGCAGTGAAGCTTTCCACTAGGGCTGCAACCACTGAAGGTATAATTGGATCTGGAGGCCCTCCCTGTTGGCAGGATGGCTCACTCACATGGCCTCCGATAGGAGGCTTTAGATCTTCTTTTGGAAGGAGGCCTTGGTTTCTCAGAACATGGATCTCGCCAGAGGACTGCTTGAGTATCCTTATAAGGCAGCTTGATTCTCCTAAAATAACTGTCCCAGGAGAGAGGACAAGAGACTGTCTCAATTTTTTCTATTACCTTACCTTGCAAGCCAGACACAATCATTTTGACCTTGATATCACCCTCATACACATGAATCTTTTTCTTTGTCCTAGCTGCAACCTTCTTCCAGGGACCATGCCTGAATTTTCAGTCTCTGACTGTGCACAGAATCCTAAGTGCCCACAGGTGAAAGATGCACGCTGAGTCCCATTGCCAATTCATTACTCCTCCTAGGATGCCATCTCTTGCCTGATTCAGGCCACATCTATACGGTGTCTGTTTCCTAAGCACCATCAGATATGGGAAATGTCCCTCTGACTTTTACAAGCATTTTAATTAAGCTCCTTAGCTGGGGAAACCAACGATAGTTTGGGTTACTTTAGATGTCCAGTTTTGTCACTCAGCATCAGGCAATTGCTAATACAAATTTATTTGGTTTCTTTTTCCCTAGCAGCGAGCGTTTCACTAGACCAAGTGCATATCATTAGCTCCCACCCAGAACTAGCAAATGCCTCTAGAGGTGAGACTATAAAAACAGTACACTGGTGCTGGCCACATGGCCTAGAGGCTAAAGGAAGCAGATCTCATACAGCCAACTGTGGTTTGAATCCCAGCCGTGGTGGCTTGAAAAACACTGGGTGTGTGTGCATGTATTCTCAAAATCCCAACCAGGATGGAGAAATAGAGGAGAAGGGACTTTGACAAGACCATACCCCATTGAGGTATGCTTTCATCTCTTCCTATCTCTCTGGCAAGAACATATGCCCTTTAGCTTTAAAAACAAAACAAGGGGCCAGCAGGTGGCATGGTGGTTAAGATGCTGGATTCCCACATGGTTGACAGCAGTTCAAGTCCTGCTTGAAACAAGTTGGTCTGGCAGCTTAAAAATCATGGTGGGCACATGTGAATGAGTGCACAAAATCCTAGGAGAATGGAAGAGAAAGGATTGTGGCATGGCCATCTCCCTGGGGGGAGGGTGATTTCTTGCTTTCCCTCTTCTGTTTCTGTCCAGTGAACACATGTGGCCTATGGCAATAACAAAACCAAACCAAACCAAAACTAAAAAACGAAATAAACCAAAAGCAAAACAAAGTACATTTCATAAATACATTGTCGTCCAGTCATACAGTGGAATGCTACGGAGCAGTGAGAATGACAGACCTATTGCTACTAGCATTGCACAGATGGATCTTTCAGTGTCAAGTGAAAGGAGCCAGATGCTAAATCATTTATGATTCCATTTATATGCCTTTTAACATCGGGCACAATTTATTGTCTAGAAATCAGGACAGCGATCACTTGGGAACGGTGGGCAGGGACTGGTAGGAGGGGCTCTTTTGGAGTGCTGGCAATATCCTAGCTTTTGATTTAGGATGCTGGTTACATAAACATGTCATTTTTAAAAAATTTAACTGTTATGATTTGTGCACTTTTTTTTATAAAGTAATCCCCCTTTATCTGTGGGGGACTAAGACCCCAGGGGATGCCTGACATCATAGACAGTACTGTGGTTTTCTCTATATGTACTTATGATAAGGTTTAATTTATAAATTCAGCAAAGCAACAGATTAACAGCAATAACTGTACAATAGCACGATCATAATAATCCACTGTCATACAAGTTATATGAATGTGGTCTTTCTTTCCTAGTGACCTTATTGTACTGTACTCACCTATTTTCAGGCTGCAGTTGACCACACAGGCCATTGAAACAGTGGAAAGTGAAACTGTGCATAAGGGGGATTACTGCATATTTTTACTTTAATGAAAACTTTCCATGAATAAAACTAAAACGTAGAAATAATTTTTCATTTTTGGTGTTTCTGTTCACATTTAAATGTTTCAAAACCCATCATAACACATATATAATATACTAAGTGGCAGGGAAGTTCAATACACAACCGAATACTAGTTGGATTGCTAGAAATACCGGGGATTATCTCAGTGTGATTTTGAGCATTTGAGCAGGTTTTGTGCCTGTTCCTTCAAGCTGTTTTTCCTCTCGTGTTGGAACTGTGTCCCAGTTCATAGAGGTGAAAGTCATCACTGATCTCTTCAGGGACCTTACGAAAACAGCATCTTCTGGGTCATCAAATACAGTTCTGCAAGAATAGCAGTTGTGTCAGGAAAAAAATCAATTTGTCCAACATGAAATTTTTACTTAGATAAATAATACCATATTTTCTGTAATATTTGTAGTATAGTGCTACTAACAAATAAATTGTGAACTCTACTGTCAAATGATTTTAGACTAAGTGACACTATTTTTATTATATATATGGTTTATTTTAAATTTAAAAAAAATTAATTTTATTTACCTATTTATTTATTTATATTTGACCAGAGATGAGAGAGAGAGGGGGAGAGAGAGAGAGAGAAAGTGAAAACTTAAGCTGCCAGATCCAGGACTCAAACTACACAGTCAGACATGTGGGAGTGCAGTGCCCTTAACCACCACGCTACCTGCAGGCTCCATGTGGTTTATTTTAAAAGTAGGATATCTGAGCCAGTAGATGGTGCAGGCCACTGGGTCACCCATGGCCTACTGTGTGGTTGAAGTCTCAGATCCAGCAGCATGACAAGCACCAGGCTAGTGTGTGTACATGCCCCAAATTCTGAGAGAATGGAGAAGGGACTGTGGCATGGTCATCCCCCTGGGGGGTTATTTCTCATTATTTCTTTCTCTGTCTCTCTCAGCGAGCACACGTGCTATATAGCAAACTAAAGAAAAAAAAAAGTGTCTGTATATATTTGGGGATCCACTATTACAGTTTAAGTCTCAGACACTCACGTGCTCATGTTTAAAAGCAGTATTAAAATAAATTTTTTTTAGTTATATTCATATAAATACCTTAAGTACCTTTATCACAAACTTATTATTTTTCTACCTTAGACTAAATTTTATAAATGTGCATGAGGACAATACTTTTCAACACTGAATCAAAAGATAAGATTTCCACATGCAAAACCAAAAAAAGAATGGTGACATTTAGATTCATCAATATTCATGAATTTGAAATGTTTTGCATGATATTAATGAAGTATTTGCTTTTGAAAATGTAAATTCCAGTGAACTAAATGTTAATCTACATGATAATTGTTCTTCCTGTACCTACTTAGAGGAAAAACAAACAAGGGAATGTAAGCTTCTCACTGGGACTAGCAAATAATTCTTTACATGTTTTATTTTTTACACATTAAATCACCTTTCATTTATTTGAGATAATAACACTCCATTTAGGAAACGCAGGTAATTTATGACATTGCAGTTATGAAATAATCTGATAAAGGTAAAAAGCCACTTACTTGTCTACGTTATTTGCAAATGTAAAATCTGAAAAAAATACATTTCTAAATTAAATTTCTCATCATTTTATTCATCAATCAAAAACAATGAGACAGTATTACGAAGGATAAATCTAGAGTACTAGTTTTCTTTTTTCAAGCAGCTATTTACATAAATACTTCTAGAATTGCCTTGATACCTAACCTAAACCTGAAAGTTTATGTTAAATAGGTTTTTGTCCTAGGGCATGTGCTTGCCAGAGAGGGACAGTGAGAAGGAAAGTGAGAAATCACCTCCCCAGAGGATGGCCAGCCTCAGTCCCTTCTCCTCCTGGGATTTTGGGCACACACACACACACACACAGAGGCCTGGCATGATTTTGAAGCCACCAGACCCAGGGCTCCAACTACAATCAACTATTTGGGAATCCAGCACCTTAACCATTATGCCACCTGCTGGCCCCAGATACGGTAATTTTTGCCTTAGGTTTTAGGACAGTCTTTTTTTTTTTTCTTTTTTTTTAACTTTCTTCCATGAGTGAGAGAGCTAGAAACAGAGATTGAGAGACAGATACCCCAATGGGATTTTTTTTTTTCCCTAACTAACTGAGTTTTATTTGTTGTATAAGCCACCTTACATCTTTTGGGTGAAAAAATACTAAATTTGAATAAAGATATTACAAAATGAATTCGAGCCCAGTAAAAATTAGCCTTGGGGAGGGAACATAATTCTACTCAATTACGGCAAACATTTTTATAGCCCACAGATTAGTTTATTTTTAACACCCATCAAGCCATGAATTCCTAGGGAATAGGTTCCAGCAGCTCAGGCTCCTTTCCATTGTTTCTCACAAAGTGTGCTCCTCTGGGTGGAGCCAGGCTGGGGCTTTAGTTGAACTCAGGTACCTTTCTCTTTGGCTTCCTTCTTTTTCTGGTTGTTTTCCTTCACACATTTAGGAAGCTATCTCTGTTCTTAGAATGCTTAATATGCTCAATACGCATATTAATTCTCTTGGCAAGAATCTTGCCCTTAACTTGTTTATTTGCAACAATGCCAACAGCATGCTGGGTAACATTGTAGACTCTCCAGTTTTGCCATGGTAACATCTGTGGGGCATTTCTTTTTGAACAGTAGTTCCCATTCCCATGATGTCTACAATATCACCTTTCTTGGAGATTCGCATGTATGTTGCCAAAGGAACAACTCCATGTTTTCTAAAAGGCCTAGAGAACATGTAGCGGGCG
>NW_006203883.1:607074-612553 GCF_000334495.1 Tupaia belangeri chinensis
GTCATTTTTGGTTAATTACTGGAAGATGGCGGTTCCAGCCAAAAGGCCCCAGTGGGATCTTGACATCATGCTATCCACCCCAGCCTCAGCCAGTCCAGATCATGGGCACATGTATGCCTGGTGTGTTCAGAAAGGTCTCCAGATGTGAACCTGGGATTTTCCTATGTGGGTCACCTCAGAGTATTGTGTTACCCCTGCACCACTATCTAGCCCCATAGAAAACATTCTTTAATATAATACAAATCTGAAAACCCTGAGGACAGAATACTTCATCAATTAAGTTCTGGTGGAATCCAAGTGGAAGTTGTTATAATGAAGACATTAAAGCTTACAAGCAGAAACAGATTCTTTTTCTTTTGATTGGTACATGCATCTTTAAATGGATGAACAGTCCCAATGAGGAGAAGTATTTAGGGCCATTTCAACCATTTGGAGTCTTGGCATTATCTTCAAAGAAACAATAAACAAATCCTAGATCATAAGAGTCTATATCTTCCCCAGCTTTAGAGCTCAAAGATTAGTCCTCAAAGCCTGGCTTTCTTACGGTATCTTCCAGAGCCTGTCATTGCTTTGCTTATTACTCTCCAGAAGGCCTACTGCCAGGCTAGAGATGGAATTTACAAGCCACCTGTTGGGCCCCGAAGCCCACAATGTGGGCCAAGTCCACCAGCAGCAGACAGCACACAATCTCTGCCTTGGGAGAATTCATGGCATCGTTCCCTTCACAAGTGGCTGACGCCAGTCTCCCATAACTTTCTGGTCCCCCCGAGACTCTTTATTTTTTCACCATCCTCCCCTGATTTATTGAAGTATATTTGATAAATAAAAATTATAAATATTTAAGGCATACAACTTGATGTTTTAGGATACATCTACATTGTAAAATAATCACCGTCAAGCTAATAACTATAGAAACACCTCACAGTTTCTATTTTGGGGGGAGAGGGCTGAGAACACTTAAAATCTATCCTCTTAGGAAAGCCCAAGTATGCGACATTGCTAACTGAGTCACATTACATCAGATCTCCAGAAGCAGCATACCTGGAGCTCTGACCAACACCTCCTCACTTCTCCTTCCCTGCAGCTCCTCGTAACCAGCATTCTACCCTTCGCTTCCATGCCTTTGACTGTTTCAGATTTCGTATGTGAGATTAAGCAGTGTTTGTCCTTCTATCTTCACTTTTAACATACTGTTTTGGTTCAACCCTGTTGATTCCTGATTTTTGCCTTCACAAATTCTTCCAGCTCTGCATAGTTCCTCGTTTCTCACCCTGATGCCAGCCAATCTCCAGACCTCACATTGACCTCTAATACCTACCTGAGCCTCCTACGTAAACAGCACTTAGCATTCATTTTTCTGGATATTCACGGTGTCATGGCTACCCAGAGGCTGAGAGTTCTTTGGGACTCAACTTCCTGAGCTTTCAATCCTTCAGCTTATAATGTTTATTTTTATTTTTATTTTTAATTGCCAGAAGGCATGTGCACTTGCCAGAGAGAGACAGAAAGAAAAAGAGAGACGGGAAAAGCACCTCTCAGTGGGATATGGTCATGCTGCAATCTTCTCCATCTCTGCATTCTGCCTGGATTTGGGGCATACACACATATGTGCCTGGTGTGTTTTCAAGCCTAAAGGGCTGGGATTTGGACTGTGGTCAGTGACGTGGGATGTGGCTTCCTTAACCACTAGGACATGAGGTTTGTCCCTCATAACTTTTAATAATCTGTTTTCTCTGGAGTCTGTCCTACTTTATGTCTGTATAGATCTGTTCTATGGTGAATTGCCTTTTGTTGAAGAGGTTGCCTAGTTTTCCTTTTTGCTTCTACCATTTCTGTTCTTGATAAATACTGGCCTCACCTGCCAGGCCCACACTCTGTGACGCTTTATTCTAACTCGGTCTCAGTGCCTAGAATTTCATCTTGTCTGGGTGCAAACAGCCAGCATAGTAGAAATACAGCAATATACCACTTTTGGACCACGAGCAGCCATTTAAAAGTTTATTGATATTTTTTAAAAAATTAACCCTTAATATCTTTCTGCATTTAAGTAGTTGGCAGGATATCTGCAAATGTCTGTTTCCATAAGGCCATGAAACCATCCTGATTGTTTTGATTCTAAAAATATTGCTTATTATTCAATAAGACCCAAAGACATTAATAAAAATCCATGAAAAGGCTTTAACTATTCTTACTTGATAAGGATTAAGAACTGGGATTACAATTGACCTTGCTTCTTCAACTCTTTGGATTACAATTGTTCCCCCCCGCCTAGTTTAAGATGAAATGAATGAGTCAAACCAACTCTTTGGAATATAATTGTTCCCCCTCGCCTAGTTTAAGATGAAATGAATGAGTCAAAATGTAGGTTGCAATTGCCTCACAAACATTTACAAGTGTGATGTCTTTCCAATAAAGAAATTCAGGGTCTCAGGCCTGCCGCATGCCTTAGTGGTTGAGGGAGCTGGACCCCACATGGTGAACCATGCATGGCTCAGACCCAGAACAGTGGCTTGGGAAACATGCCGTGTGTGTGTGCCCCAGGTCCCAACAGAACAGAAAAATGAAGGAGGGATCATGGTGTGACCACACCCTATGGGGGGGTACTTTCTCCCCCAACCTCCATTTCTTTCTGGCAAGTGTGCGGACTCCGGCAATTAAAAAAAAATCAGAATCCTAAATGTGCATCTCACAATAAGATAACAATTATATCCAAAACAAATAGAGAAGCTCTAAAATTCTTTAGGCATGTTAGGAAGTTTTCACAATAAAAATTTGAGCAAAAGTCTTGATTTTTGTCCTTATCCTTTAAAAAAAAAACTATTCACTCTTTAAAAAAAAAAAAATACAAAAGCAATTTTTTCATTGCCAGAGTGTACATCTGCTTGCTAGAGAGAGAGAGACAGAGAGAAGGCATTTCCAAGTGGGCGTGATCACACCGCAATGCCCATTTCCTCCATTTCTCCATTCTGTCAGGATTTTAGGCACACACAGATGCACCCCACATGGCTTTTGAGCTGCTGGATTTGAAGTGGTTGGCCATGGGGGACCCAGTCCTGACGCAAAGTGCTTCACTGCTATGTATGGGACTGACCCCACTCTTACTCTTTCTTTAACGATGATTTAGCTGGTGATGGCGTACTTGATTGACCATTCCTTTCCCTCAGCGTTTCAGAAGCGCTAGCTCGCCATCTTCTGACCTCTGTAATTGTAGATGGGAAGTATGCTGTGAAACTATGTACTATCCTTTTGTAGGTAATGTGCATTTTCTGTCTGAAGGCTTTAAGACTGTTTTGCCTTGGGACCAGCAGTTAGCATAATGGCTATGTTGCTGAACTCCCACATAGTTGACTGCGGTTCAACTCCCGGACCCAGTGGCTTAAACTCACACCGGGCACGTGTGCGTGCGTGCTCAAGATCCCAAGAGGAGAAGGGATTGTGGTATGGCCATCCCCCCTGGGGGGTGATTTCTCACTTTCTGTCTCTCTGTCTCTGTCTGTCTGGCGAGCACACGAACCCTATAGCAAAAACCTCTCAAAAAAAAAAAAAAGATTGTTTTGCCTTCGGTGTTTTTGATTGTGTCATTGGATTTATCTTCCGCCAAATCTAAGATTCGTATAACTTGTCAGTTATAAGTTATCAATTTCGGAAATTCCCTAGCCATTATCATGTTACTTTCTGTTCAATTTCTATTTTTTTTCCTTCAGGAATTATTAATAAACTTATATTGGACCTTTCTTTTCCTAATGTTCTTATCCCAACATGTAATTAATATCTTCTGTCTCTTTCGTTTTCTGTGTTTCATTCTGCGTAATTTCCTCAAAACTATTTTTCAACCTAATATATTCCTCTTCATTTATGGTACATTCATCTAGTTCTTTTAAATGTATTTTGTTCCTTTGATAACATTTTGGGAAGAAAAGTTTTATGACTTTGACCTTTTTTTCCCTTTCTTCCTGGAATGTAGATGTGGTACCTGGTGGTGTAACAGCCACTTTGTAATCATAAAGCATACAAATAGAGCAAAAGAGAGACGAATTCTTGAACACTGATGATATCATGAAACTTTACACTGACCGTCAACACCTTATTTTGTACTCTTTGCCATGGAAAAAAAAATTTAAACTCTATTTGTACTGATTTCTGTTACATTTGAAAAATTAAATTTCAACTAGTGAAGCATCACTGAAAATATTCAAGTTATATTTGTATAAAGTGATCATGAATGTGAACATAATTGAAATGTTAACTGCTTATTTCTAGGTGGCAGGATTGCAGATGATCTTTATTCTTTTGTTTTTTGGAGAGGTTTTTGCTACGGGGAGCGTGCACTCGCCAGAAAGACAGAGAGACAGAGAAATCACCCTTTGGGGGAATGTCATGCTGCAATCCCTTCTCCTCTATTCTCTCGGGATCTTGGGCATGCATGCACACGCGCCTGGTGTGAGTTTAAGCCACCAAGTCTGGGACTCAAACCACTGTTGACTACATGGGAGTCCAGTAACATAGCCATTACGCCAACTGCTGGTCCCTGATCTTTATTTATTCTTAGTATTTTTTCTAGATTATAAAAAACTCTTAGCCTTAATTGGCAAAATTGTCTTGTGTTAGTGGTAACGATAATAACTATAGCTTATTTACTGAGCTCTTTATTCTGTGCTGAATACTGGGGTAGGGGTTTCAATATATTATCCTGTTATTATCACATTAACTTATTTAATTTACTGTGTATGAATGATAAAATTTTTAAATTAGAAGATATAATATTAGAAAACAAATTATTTCACTATATACTTAGTTTTTCTTATATAAAATTATAGCTACTATTAATTACAATAAAGGTATCCCCAAATTTGAGGAGGTTAAGTTTCATTTTCTTTCTTTTAAAAAATACCTGAAGGTACTCTCTGGACAGAGGTTTGCTTGAATGGTGAATTAGGATTCCATGAGGCATCTACTTTTCCTCCAAATGCTAAAGACTGAACAATATGAGCCTTTTTATGGTTAAAAATGGTAATCATTGATCTTCTTTCTTTTTCTGTAACTTCTGATAAATGCAAAAAGCAATGTTATTGCACAACATGATAAAGATGCATGTAGAGTGATTCAGAAATAAACACTTTCAAAAATTGATCTGAACTCCATTTTATGTGAACACCTTGTCAAAATCCTTTTTTCACAGCACTGTCGGTTACTTCCTCTTCCAGGTACTCCCTAGATGCCCCTCAGGCCACAGGCAGAGCTCAGTCGTGCAGCCTAATGCAGCTCAGATATTGCCTAACACGTCATCATGGGTGATTAAATTGCAGCTTCATGCACCCTTTCCTTTGCTCAAGGCTATTAGAAAGAAGCAGTATAACCATAAGGTTTTGATCTATCCTCATAGAAAGAAGTTACCCAGTAATAAATTATTAAGAATGTTCAAACATCTAGAGATAGAAAGGCCAGTAGATAAATAATATAGCACTTGGGGGTAAAATGG
>NW_006203884.1:0-817 GCF_000334495.1 Tupaia belangeri chinensis
GCAGGGACCACACGGCCAGCTGGACGGGGCTCTGGGCACGGGCCGTGTCCCAGGATGTTGGATGTCATTCAGTAATCCCACGTGTTCTCTGACTATCGAGTGTGCGTGCTAGCTATCGACCTAGTGCCAGGAATAGAACCTGCAAAGAACATCGTGTAGCTCGCCCTTTTTTTTTCTTTTTTTCTTTTTTTTTTTTTGCTATAGGGCACGTTTGCTCCAAAAAAAAGACAGACAGAGAAAGACAGACAGAAAGCAAGGAATCACCCCCCAGGGGGGATGGTCTCGCCGCAATCACTTCTCCTCCATTCTCCTCTCGGGATCTTGGGCACGCACGCACACGTGCCCGACGTGAGTTTTAAGCCACCGGGTCGGGGACGCGAGCCGCGGCCAACCACATGTGGGTCCAGTGACATAGCCATTACACTAACTGCTGGTCCCCTTCGCCCCTTATTCTTTATAGCTAAACTCACCAGCCGCTTGTCCGATTTTGTTTGGAATAAACGGGCTCTGCTCTGGGGCAATTTGGCTTCTGCTCCAAGAGAGCTTCGGCCCCCTGCTCTCACTGTTCCCCCACCTCTCTTCTCAATCTTTCGCAACACCCTACGCCCAAGCCCTGAATGTCTCCCACCTGCGGGAGACACAGACCACCCCATACCCAGCTATGATGGGAAGGGTGAGGCCACATCATCCCATCACCCCAGCCCTGAACCCCACATGCCCAGACACGCTGTTCTCACCCTGCCACCTGAGCCCTCCCCTCTCCCTCTGCCTACTGGGTACCGCCAAGTACTGGGCCTGGGCGGGAAGGTACTGGCTA
>NW_006203885.1:0-2267 GCF_000334495.1 Tupaia belangeri chinensis
TAATTTAATATTTAACTCTAAAAGCATTTAAATAGTTAAAAAAGTTAAAATATTCTTAGAATCTATAGCCAAAATTTATCCTGTAATTCAGGCAAAAAAATTACTGAACATTGTTTGCTCTTTCATTTCTATAACCTCTTTGCATAATAAAGATTACATCAGATATTAAATCATATGATTAAATGATTGAAACATTATAATAGCGATGAGCACTGATTTAGATTCATGTTCCAAGAGTGATCATTTCCAGTACATATTAGGGATACATATTAGGGATTTGCTTTACCTTCTGATTGGTGTTAATTGATTTGACTTCTAATAATTTTAGGTTTGCCTATTCTCTGGCGACTAGTCTTTAGAAAGAGTACATAAATTTTCTGGCAGAAGAACTACTCACTATTTAAGGGATGATGTAGTAAAAGCTTTTAAAATTTTTAAAATTCTTTACTAATTTTCAGATTAATTTCACATTTTACATAAAGTCCCCACTCCGATGTAAATAGTATATATTTTTTTCAACAGAGTTTCACATTTTGTGGTCTGATAAATGTTTTCTCCCTTTTCATGGTGTGGTAAAACCTACTGAAATAAAGACGACTTTATAATGTTAAAAATCATCTCCTAACTCATTTTGGTAGATTTAATTAAGTTTAGTCCAAATGAACAAAACTACGTTTACTGGTTCATGTTTTTCTCCTATTGTTAGGCTAAGGGAAATTTTAGTGTATTTCATAGTTATGTTGCAGTGATTTGAGTTTAGCAAAACATAGATTAGGGAGTATGGTTATATTTGAATCATTTTCTCATTTTTCTTTGTCACACTTGATTACCCAAGGATAAAGTTATTTTATTTTATTTTATTTGGAGAGATTTTTGCTATAGGGTGCATGTGTTTGCCCAAAAGACAAGAGACAGAGAGACAGAAAGTGAGAAATCACCCCATGGGGGGATGGCCACACAATAATCCCTTCTCCATTCTCCTCTCAGGATCTTGGGCATACACGCACACATGCCTGGTGTGAGTTTAAGTCACCAGGTCTGGGACTTGAACCGCAGATGACCACATTGGAGTCCAGTGACATAGCCATTATACCCACTTCTGGTCCCAAAGTTATTTTAAAACAAGCACCCTGATAGAAAATATATCTAAGAAACATATCAAGCAAATGAGCCCTCCACTTTTGCATCTGCATAAAGTTTCTCAAGAACCAGAAGCAAACGAGAATTGTGATAGAGAGGAAATACTTGTATATTCAGGAGTTCCTTCTGTGCAAAAGAATGAGGAAATGTGGATCATACAAGGGAAATTGGAGTGGAGCAATAAATTTAAATTCACACAAATGAGTTAAAACAGATTTAGGTGTTGGCAGGTGGTGTGGTGGTAAAGGCACTGGACTCCCATTGGCTGACTGTGGTTCAAGTCCCAGACTTTGTGGCTTGCTTTCTCACTTTCCCTTCCTCAGACGTGGTTGCTTGCTTTCTTTGTGTATGTGTGTGTGTGTGTGTGTGTGTGTGTGTGTGTGTGAGTGTCTCTCTCTCGAGAGAAGAAAAAAAAAAAAAAGAGAAAAAAAAAAAAAAATTAAATAAATAATTCTGAAATAAATACAAATCTCCTAATCTAGTCTTGAAAATATTGCTCCATTTTATGCCCCCTGAGTCCTCAGAATACGCTTGCCAGTTACATATAAAACAGGGTGATCAAAACACATATTTGTGTCTAGAAATACATTTTTTTGTTATCTAAATAATAGGAGCTCAGGAAAACATTCTCATAATATTTGTTTCTTAATCTTCACAGGTCTTTGTCAGTCTTACCCCATGTCATTCTCTGAACCAGGATAAACATAAAGGAACTTGCTAAAATTGTATAATAAGCTCTAGATAATTTTTTTCTATTGACTTAAAGTACATTTATTTAAATGATAAAATGGGAATACAACGGGGAGGAAATAATGACTGAAAAAGGATATAAAAATGTATCTAGCAGGCCAGATCCTTGGCTTGGTAATTAAGGCAGCTTCATGCCATATGGTGGACTATGTAGTTTGAGTCCCAGGCCTAGCAGCTTGAAAAACATGTTGGGAGTGTGTGCCCAAAATTCTGAAAGGAGAGATGGAGGAGAAGGTATTGTGTCGTGACCATGACCGAGTCCCATGAGAGACATAGTCTACTCTTTCTTCTTTCTGTCTTTCCCTGGTCAGTGTATATACCCTCTAGGACACACACACACACACACACACACACACACACACACACACACAATATGG
>NW_006203885.1:2635-8023 GCF_000334495.1 Tupaia belangeri chinensis
GTGAACATTTCAATATGTGAACATTTCTTCCCAGTCCAGTTGATCAAAATATCTTCAACAGATTACACCACACCTCCCAGTCCCATCAATGCTCTGCCTCTGTATCCCTCCTCCTCTATGGAATACTATTCAGCCACAAAAACCAACAAATCCCTGGCTTTTGACAGAAAGTGGAAGAATATGGAAGATTTACTGCTGAGTGAAGCAAGCCAGGCTATGAAGGAGAGACACCGTATGTCGCCACTTAATATATACCGAGTATCTGCACTCTACGACCAAAACTGATTGACTAAAAGATATACAAACACAAGAGATGGCTGTGAATGTCAGATGTGGTGTGTGTGGAGGAGAGGGGCCTAGGGAAGGGTATTTGGAGGTTTTGACTTATTTTTAAGCTTGTGTGTGGGACTAGGCGGTTGGATAATAACCTAGTATAGTTGAGAATTTGTGAAATGGTGGTGGGTGGTTGTGTTTTAAGAATGATAAGGTTTAGTTCTATGGTGATGGAGAATCCCATAATAGTTACAACTAGGGCAGTGAGTTTTAGATACAGGGGTAGTTTGGGGGATAGTTATTGGTATAATGCTATTGGATATTAAGAATCCTGCGAGGATACTTCTTGTTGAAAGACGTTTAATAGAGTTAATTAGAAGTGGGTTGTTTTATAATTGAAATTACTCATGGGGCTAGATTACTATAAATAGTGCTGGAATTAAGGAGATGAGAAAAGATAGGAAGTACAGTTTGATTAGTCTTTTTGATTAGAGATTTTAAGTGAGGCTGCGAGTTGTATATTGGAAACGGATTTTGGTAGGGCTGCTTCTTGTCATATTTTATCTAAAAGTATTGATGATAGGTTTTGACTTATTTATTTTTTAATTAATTAATTAATTAATTAATTATATTTTATATACATTCAATGACATTGCTTAGCTTATGAAGTGAACATTTCAACATGTGAACATTTCTCTCCAGTCCAGTTGATCAAAATAACACCACACCTCCCAGTCCCATCAATGCTCTGCCTCTGTATCCCTCCTCCTCTATGGAATGCTATTCAGCCACAAAAACCAACAAATCCCTGGCTTTTGACAGAAAGTGGAAGAATATGGAAGATTTACTGCTGAGTGAAGCAAGCCAGGCTATGAAGGAGAGACACCGTATGTCGCCACTTAATATATACCGAGTATCTGCACTCTACGACCAAAACTGATTGACTAAAAGATATACAAACACAAGAGATGGCTGTGAATGTCAGATGTGGTATGTGTGGAGGAGAGGGGCCTAGGGAAGGGTATTTGGAGGTTTTGACTTATTTTTAAGCTTGTGTGTGGGACTAGGTGGTTGGATAATAACCTAGTATAATTGAGAATTTGTGAAATGGTGGTGGGCGGTTGTGTTTTAAGAATAATGTTTAGTTCTATGGCGATGAAGAATCCCATAATAGTTACAAATAGGGCAGTGAGTTTTAGATACAGGGGTAGTTTGTGGGGTAGTTATTGGTGTAATGCTATTGGAGATTAAGAATCCTGTGAGGATACTTCCTATTGAAAAATGTTTAATAGAGTTAATTAGAAGTGGGCTGTTTTCATTGATTGTAATAGTTGAGGGGTAGCGTGCTTGACCTATGAGGGTGTAGAAAATGGTTCATGTGCTATAGACGGCCATGAGGGATGTGGCAATGACAGTAGTGAGGAGGGCTCAGGTGTTGATGTATGAGGTGATTGCTGCCTCAAGGATTAGGTCTTTAGAGTAGAACCCTGTTAGAACTGGTATGCCTGTCAGGGCTAGGCTGCCAATTATTAGGGCTGATGAGGTGAATGGTAAGCTTTTATATAGTCCTCCTATTTTATGGATATCTTGTTCATCGTTGAGGCTATGAATGATGGAGCCAGAACATATGAATAATATTGCCTTGAAGAATGTGTGTGTGCAGATATGTAGGAAGGCTAAATGGGGTTGGTTGATTCCAGTTGTTACTATTATTAGGCCCGGTTGGCTGGAGGTGGAAAATGCTACAATTTTTTTTAATGTCGTTTTATGTTAGTGTGTAGATAGCTGTAAATAGGGTAGTGATGGCTCCTAGGCACGGGGCTAGTGACTGGATTGTTTTGTTTTGTTCTAATAGGGGACAGAATTGAATTAGAAGGAAAATCCCTGCTACTACTATTGTGCTTGACTGCAACAGTGCAGATACTGGTGTTGGTCCTTCTATTGCTGAGACCAATCAGGGGTGAAGACCAAACTGGGCTGACTTGCCAGTGGCTTCTAGGAGCAGGTCACAGAGCGGGATTAAATTTGTTTTGTCACTAAGTCAGAAGATTTGTTGTAGGTCTCAGGTGTTAAGATTGATTGTGAATCAAGCTATGGCTAGGATAAATCCGATGTCTCCAATACGGTTATATAGGATGGCTTGTAGGGCTGCTGTGTTAGTGTGTGATCTTGAATACAACCACCCAATTAAAATAAATGATATAATTCCTACTCCTTCTCATCCAATGAATAGTTGGAAAAGGTTGTTTGCTGATACTAAGATTATTGTAATAAGGAAAGTGAGTAGATATAAGAAGAATTGGTTGATGTTAGGGTCTGAATGTATATATTACATGGAAAATTCTATGATGGATCGTGTTATGAATAGTGCTACCGGGATAAATATCATAGAAAAGTAATCTAGCTTAAAGTTTAGGGATAGTTTTAGTGTTTGTAGTGTTACCCAGTGTCAGTTGGAGATGACTGTTTCTTGTCCAGTGTAAACAAATATGGTGGTTGGGATTATGCTGATGTAGAAGGCATAGGAGGGACCAGAAGTTAGCGTAATGGGTATGTCGCTCAACTCCCATGTAGTCGACCATGGTTCGAGTCCTGGACCCAGTGGCTTAAACTCATGCCGGGCACATGTGCATGCATGCCCAAGATCAAAAGAGAATGGAGGAGAAGGGATTGCAGCATGGCCATCCCCTCTAGGGGGTAATTTCTCACTTTCTCTCTCTTTGTCTCTCTCTGTCTTTCTGGTGAGCGCACATGCCCTATAGCAAAAACCTCTCCAAAAAGGGGGGAAAAAAAAGAAGGCGTAGTAGACAGCTTTATGTAGTAAGGGTATATATGAGATTTGTATATACTTGTCAGGGTGGCAATAGTAGGGATAATTAGGATAATGAGTGATGTTATGATTACAGGTGAGAATATGTTTATTATTTTTATTTGCTGTTGCACCAATTTTTTGGTTCCTAAGATCAACAGATTTCTACTATCCTTTAAAAATAAGAAAACCATGTTGTTATTCATGGGAGCATTCAGTTTGCAGTTCATGCAATCTTTCTTGGTAAATAAGGAGATGTGAACTTCTATTATTAGATTCACAATCTAATGTTTTGTTTAAACTATCGTTACAGAAAGTAGGGCCTGTAATAATGCTTGGCTTTAGTATTAGGAGGAGGAGGGGAAGTAAATGTGTAAGTATTAAGCTGCTTCCTCGTGTAAATGATGGTTTAATGTTGCTGATGTGTCCTAAGATCAACAGATTTCTACTATCCTTTAAAAATAAGAAAACCATGTTGTTATTCATGGGAGCATTCAGTTTGCAGTTCATGCAATCTTTCTTGGTAAATAAGGAGATGTGAACTTCTATTATTAGATTCACAATCTAATGTTTTGTTTAAACTATTGTTACAGAAAGTAGGGCCTGTAATAATGCTTGGCTTTAGTATTAGGAGGAGGAGGGGAAGTAAATGTGTAAGTATTAAGCTGCTTCCTCGTGTAAATGATGGTTTAATGTTGCTGATGTGATGTGTGAGTCGAATGGTAATAAGTATATAGAGAGAATATAGTGTGTGATTAGTATATTAAGTCCTATGAGGATGATAGTTAGGTTAGATCATAAGAATGCTGAGAAGATCATTAGTATTTCTCCTTAACAGATTAATTGTTGGTGGTAGGGCCAGGTTGGATAAGCTTGCTAGAAGTCATCAGAATGCTATGAGAGTTAATATAGTTTGCAGACCGCATGCTAATAGTATTGTTTAGCTGTGCACTCATTGGTAGTTTGAATTGGCTAAGCAAAATGTCACGGAGGATGTTAGTCCATGTGCTTATTACTATGAGTGCTGTTGCCCTATGAAGCTTCATGGTGTTTGGATTATAATTGCCACAATTACTAGAGCTATGTGGCTTACGGAGGGGTAGGCGATTAGTGATTTCAGGTCTGTTTGACAGAGGCAAATAGAGCTTGTTATAATTATTCCTCATATAGCTAGGATTGGGAAGGAACAGGTAGGCTATAAATTCTGTTAATGGGTCTAATATAATTACAATATGTATTATGCCATATCCACTGAGATTTAGTAATACAGCCTCCAGAACTACTGAACCGGCAACTGGGGCCTCTACGTGAGCTTTGGGGAGTCATAGGTGTAGGCCACATAGTGGTATTTTTAACTATAAGGCTAGTCATAGCAGGCAATTAGATCAGGATATTGGCAGGGGTTTGTGGAGTAGGGTGATTAATGGAAAGTTAAGTGTTCCTATTACATTTTGTAAATAGAGTAAGGCAGGAATGGGTTGTTCAGCCTTCAACAGGAGGCAGGTCTGGGTCAGGGTCAGGGTCATGGCCAGGGCCAGGCCCGTGCCCGCCCTGCCAGACGCACCACTGCAGCTCACCTAAACATGTTGGGCTCCTCCACCAACTTCATCTGCGAGGCTCCAGTGGACGCGGGTCCTACCAGGAGTGGCATGGTGAGCAGAGGGCGGGGGGCCGGGGATCGGGCAGCCGAGAGGTCAGGCTGGCGGGGAGCTGGGGTCCAGGGGTCCGGTGGGCGGGGAGCTGGGAGGTCTGGGTGGAGTCGGGCAGGTGGGGAGCCAAGGAGCCAGGGAGCTGGGGATCCTGCAGTGCTAGTGATCCTGCACCAGTGTAAAACAGGAAGTCTGTTCCTTCATTAAGTCGTTCTGTTTGGTTACCTCATCATGTAATAATGACTAGGGTAGGATGAGTGTGGCTCCAAATAGGATATAAAATAGGATTAGTTCTGTGGCGGTGAATGTTATGATAGGGACAAATTGAAGTATAACAAGTATGCTAATATATAATTTTTTCCGTGTGATTGATTCATTGCTTAGGTGGTGTTGGCTTGCCATGATTATTAATGGGAGGAGTCAGGTGATTATAATTAATAGTGGTGTTGCTAGTGGGTCAGAGAAGAAGGTTAGGGAGAAATTAAGGCTGCTGTCTGTTGTTTGGTAGTGACAAGCTTACTAGGGTGATTAAAAGGTTGTGTAAAGTTGTGTTGATTTTGTTATTTTCAGATAGTCATGTAAGTGGGATGAGCATGGCTGTGGGTAGGATGATTTTTGGCATTGTAGGAGGTTAAGGTTTTATACGTAGTCCAGGCG
>NW_006203885.1:9009-9970 GCF_000334495.1 Tupaia belangeri chinensis
GTAGTGGTACTTCCACTGGGTTTAGTGGTATAATGCCTGTAGGTGGCCAGCGTCCTCCTAGTTCACTCATAGGGGCTAGGCTTGAGTGGTAGAAGGCTCAGAAAAAACCTGTGAGAAAGAATACTTCTGAGATGATAAAAAGGACTATCTCGTATCGTAACCCCTTTTGTACGATTGAGGCATGGTGGCCTTGAAATGTGCCTTCACGTATGATGTCTCGTCATCATTGATATATAGTCAGGAGGTTAGTGATTAGTCCTAGGATAAGGAAGATATTAGAGTAAAAGTGAAATCATATTACTAGGCTGGATGTTATTAGAAGGGCTGATAGTGCACCGATTAGTGGTCATGGACTTGGATTTACTATGTGGTAAGCATGGGTTTGGTGGGTCATTACGTGTTGTCATGTATGCAGAGGCTAACTAGAAGAGTGCAGACGTATGCCTGGATAAGTGCTAAAGCAACTTCAAGGATTGTCAGTAGAACTAAAATAATAAATGTGATTATGGCTGTTGGGGTGATGTGATTGGTCCGTGGAAGTTTATGTGTTTTACTCAAACTGTTGGGATTTGTTATTCCAACATGACCGTGATCAATATATATACACACATATATATATATATCCACATATTTTTTAAATATTTAATTTTAATTTTTAATATTATTCTTTTTTCAATTTCCTATAGGACACATGCACCCATCAGAGAGACAGAGAGAGAAGAAGAGTGAGAAAGCAAGCTACCAGGTCCAGGACTCAAACCATGGTCAGTCATGTGGGAGTCCTCAAACACCAAGCTACCTACTGGTCCTTTCCACATTTTTTTTAAAATCACCATTCTCAAAATGTATTTTCTAAATCAGACCTTTACAATATGTTGCTTTATTAAGTATGCTACATTTTCACATGTATGCTTTTATCATATAAGTAGCATAAACAGTAGTATTTGACCTCAAAGTAGAA
>NW_006203885.1:12031-13531 GCF_000334495.1 Tupaia belangeri chinensis
CCAACCACACCAAGCTCCTCACTCTTCTTTCAGCACTCCAGGCTTACCTCTGTCCTTGGCAGCTGACTCTATCTGCACTGCTTTTCCCTTCCCTTTGTCCTTCTCCCATGTACTTTCCATTCCTCTGTTCTTTACTTAAAAGGCCTTACTTTCAGGACCAGCAGATGACCTAATGGTTAGGTTGCTGAACTCCCATATAGTCGATTGCAGTTTGAGTCCTGGACCCACATCCAGCTTACATGCATGCATGCCCAGATCCCAAGAGGAGAATGAAGGAGAAGGAATTTCAGCATACCCCCTTGGGAGGGAGGTGATTTCTCACGTTTTGCCTCTGACTCTCCAGGGAGCACACATGCCCTATAGCAAAAGTCTTTCTCTCAAAAAAAATGGCCTTACTTTCTTAGAAAAGCCTTTCCTGGCCATCCTGACTGATTGTTCTACTGTCTCTCCCCTATGACACATTAATATTTCATTTCCCTGGTTTTCTTTTTCTCATTTTACATACTTATATTTTGCCTGTCTGTCTTGTGTACTGTTTTTGTGTGCTTGCTTTACTCTCATGAATTGGGTGCTCATTCACTGCCATATTGTCAGTGTCTGGAAAAGGACTTCAATATGTATTTATGAATAAATGTTTGTTAAGAGAGTGAATTCAGTTTTCTGTGGATACATTGCTTGAAATATTAGCCAATTCTCACTATAATAGAACCTTGCTCTGGGTCAGTTCTGACAGTTTTAGCTGACAAGTGTCTGCAGTGTAGAGTTGATTTTTGTTCTTTTTGTTTTGGCAGGGGGGATGCAGGCATCGCAATCTCTACTCCCCAGTTCTTCTCTTGGGATTCTGGGCACAAATGCACAGGCATCCGCCCTGAGTTTCACACCACAGGGTCTGGGAGGCAAAAGCAATTGGCCATGTAGTAGTCCAGCACCTTAACCACTAGAATGCCTGCTGGCCAGCGGTCTCTTTTTTTCTTGGGTTTTTCCCATAATGGGTGTGTGCTTGCTAGAAACACAAAGAGAGGAGAAGTAAAAAATCACCACCCAGGGGCAACGGCCATGCCGAAATATTTCCTCCTCTATTTCTCTGCTTGGAATTGTGGGCACACAAGCACATGTGCCTGTGTGACTCTCAAATTGCCAGGCTGGTACTCAAATCTCAGGAGCCCATGTGGGATCCAACACTCTAACGTCCACACCACCTGCTGGCCTCATTGGCTCTATAAGGTTAGATTCTCTATATCAATATACATATGGTAAAATGGATCAGAGAAAGCACAAATTTTATTTGTATTTTAATACCAAAAATAAAAATGGTGGTAACTGAATGGACTGTAAAAATTCATATGAAAGGATGATGAGCCTTTACGTAGGTGAAATGAAAGACAAAGTCAGAATTTATTGCATTCTGTTGTGAGAACTTGTACTCGGCTGGCCAGGCACAGTCTCTTCTGAGCAGCCCGCTGGTCTTATGTAGGGTTCTGGGAAGAGAAGAGACCTCCA
>NW_006203885.1:17404-21089 GCF_000334495.1 Tupaia belangeri chinensis
GCACTCAATACCAAATTGAAAATAAAAAAGAAGTTTGCCTCCCATCAACTATGTTTGAATGAATGCTGTTTCATATTCTTAACTTATACTGTAGACTTATGTTTGAACTTTCATGAAAAGAATTGTTTAATGACTGATGTCAGGATGATTTTATATATATATATAGTAGATAGATAATTGTTAGTTTTCCTTTTGTTTTGGTATTTTTATGATCTCATACTCAACTCCTAACATAATAATCTCTAGTGATAAATTTCAGTCTTTTTGTAAATTAGGAAGGCATATAACAGTGATGTTCTTATGCATACTGCTTACTCCATAAAAAAATGACAATTTTCTATTTATATTGGGATTAGGTTCTTGGCTAAACATATACATGTTATATAGTCATTTTATTTTAAAAGAAAATCATACCTAAGCAGACAGTTGCTTTTTTGAATTATGTAGAGTGACAATATGGTATTTTAAAAGTAGAATCCCCCCAACCCTCAGTATATCTCAGCTTTTCTATTTCATGTTATATATGTCTATGATTTGTTAAAAATATGATTACCACTAAACGTTCTTATATATAAAAATAAAAGCAAAATGCTAGTACTGCTCCCATGTCTTACAGCCATTCCTGGTAAGGGGCGAGCACCAGCTTCTGGAACAACATTGCCCCATTGCCCTGCAGGGTGGCATTCAGCCCCAGTATTAGCTTCCCTGCATTTCCTGCTTTCCTTTCAAGTTCTTATGGGAACACCTGCCCTCCCTGTGACTAATCTTTGTGATCACACTGTGTTCGCCAAGTAAAATGGTTGTTTCCCATTTTTTTATCTGGAAAGCTCCTCTTCTATATTTTACCTCTTTTTTTTTTTTTTTTTTTGGCTATAGGGCATGTGCACTCACCAGAAAGACAAAAAGAGACAGACATAAAGGGGGAAAACACTCCCCAGGGGGGATGGCCACTCTGCAATCCCTTCTCCTCCATTCTCCTCTCGGGATCTTGGGCATGCATGCACACACGCCTGGCGTGAGTTTAAGCCACCAGGTCTGGGACTCGAACCGCGGTTCACTACATGGGAGTCCAGCGACATAGCCACTACGCTAACTGCTGGTTCCTATATTTTTATCTCTATAATATGAAGCCTTTGTGCTTAGATACAACCTTTTCATAGATTAATTCATGTGTCAATTTGAACTTTTTACCCCCGTTTTGAAGCTGAGAGTATACATTTCCTTGAATGTAGTTGATGTTTCCTAATTGTTTTTAAATTAGGAAATTAATTTAGATGGAAACAAGTTGTGATTTAAAAATTTTTTTTATTCTTTTATTTATTTATTATTCCCTTCTTTCAAGCACCAATATCCAATAGCTTATTCAAAGGAAAAAAAAAGTGTTGCCTTCCCTCTAATATGTGTGAAGTAAAAAGTTGTTTCATACTCTTAAATTGTAGACTTGTCTTTTGCAGTTTATATTTTAGGTAAAACAGAATTGTAAAATTATTTCTGTCTGGATAATTTCTTTTTTTATGCTTAGTCTTAAGTTATTTACATAATTTGTATTTCATAGATCATTGTTAGTTTTCTTTTTTGTTTTTGGTGTTTTTTGAGCCTATACTCAACTCCTAATGTAATAATCTCTAGTGGGAAATTTCAATATTCTTTTTAAATTTATGTAGGCATATATTAGTGTTGTTCTCAGCACCTGCAGGTGGTATAATGGTTTCATTTTTGGACTCGCACATAGCCAACTCACATTCCAGTCTGAGAAGGGCTGCTTTATGTTCATGCCAAATGCTTGAGCGCATATGCCCAAAATACTGAGATAAGCATGGAGGAAAATGGATTGTGCACTGGCCAACCCACACGGGGGCTTATTTCTCACTTTCGGTCTCTCACTTTGTCTAGTGCACACTCCCAATAGTAAAAATTTCCTTAAAGGAAATATGAAGCTCTTACGTATGCTATTTATGGCATAAAAAAATAATGACAATTCTTTATTCATATTAGAATTAGGTTCTAGGCTAAATGTAAACAAACATTTCCGAACAATTTATTTATTTATTTATTTATGTATGTATGTATGTATGTTTAAGCTGCCATGTCCGGGACTTGAAAGGCGGTCAACTACATAGGAGTCCAGCAAAGTACTCATTCACCATTTGCTGGTTCTCCAGAAATTTTATTTTTAAACAAAACCATAACTACCAGACTGGCTATTAAACTATATAAAGTAATGGCTGGGTATTTTGACAATAAGGCCTTCAAAATGCCTGTATTTCAATAGTTTTTTCAATCATGTTATACATCCTTTACAGTATGTTAGAAAATAATTAAAATTAAACATTGCTACATATGTAAATAATACCAACAGGCATAGCACTAATCTCATAACAAGACTTAACCGTCATTCCTGGAAGAGAGTGAGCACCTCCTCCTTTTTATTTTTGGTGGTGGGGGGGAGAGGTATTTTCGCTGTAGGGTGTGTTCACTTGCCAGACAGAGAGAGACAGAGACACAGAAAGTGAGAAATCACCCCCCGGGGGGATGGCCACGCCACAGTCCCTTCTCCTCCATTCTCCTCTCGGGATCTTGGGCATGCACACACAAGTGCCTGGCGTGAGTTTTGAGCCACCCGATCCGGGATGCGAACCGCGGTTGACTACATGGGAGTCCAGCGACATAGCCATTACGCTTACTGCTGGTCCCGTGAGCACCTCATTCTAAAACAACATTGCCATGTATTGTGGCATTCATCTCCAGTACTAGCTTTCTTTTTTTTTTTTTTAATTTATTTTTTTATTTTTTGGAGAGGTTTTCACTATAGGGTGCGTGTGCTCGCCAGACAGACAGAGACATAGAGACAGAAAGCAAGAAATCACCCCCCAGAGGGGTTGGTCACGCCGCAATCCCTTCTCCTCCATTCTCCTCTCAGGATCTTGGGCACGCACGCACACACACCTGGCATGAGTTTTAAACCACTGGGTCCAGGATGCGAACTGCAGTTGACTACGTGGGAGTCCAGCCACATCGCCATTACGCTAACTGCTGGTTCCTTCCAGTACAAGCTTTCTTGTAATTTATAGTTTACGTTCAAGTTCTCATAGAAACACCTGCACTCTCTTTGTCTAACCTTTTGCTCACACTTTATTTCCTAAGTAGAAAGGTTTTTCCTGCTTTTTGGCCTAAGAGATCTTCATCTATATTTTACCTCTTTGATATAAAGCCTTCTTTGTGCTTAGGTATCACTTTTCATATGTTAGCTCATGTGTCAACTTGTGCTATTTATCCTAAGTTTCAAGGTGAGAGCATACACTTCCTTGGATGTAGTTGACATATCAGAATCATTTTTAGATGAGTAAATAAATTAAGATGAGACAGCATCGAGTTTTTTTTTTTTTTTAACTAGGGGTTTTTGATATCTTATGTTTCTATTTTCTGTATAATTGTTTGAAACGAAAAGCTTTTTTATGGGATTTCTTTCCAAGTAGCTATACTACTCGGAGTGTGAAGGCCACAAAGAAGAATAAAAATGAGAAATGGGCCTCGATGAAATGTAGATTTAAACGAGCATTGAAGATTGATTCACCTTCTGATGGTCGACCAGGTGTGAATGTTGTCAACAGTTCTCATAAAATAAATCTGGAAGGAGTCAGGTAAACAGCTACAACTTTTTCATTTTCCTGTGACAAAAATTAGC
>NW_006203885.1:21167-23429 GCF_000334495.1 Tupaia belangeri chinensis
CCAGGATGTTTTCTTTCTTTTTTCAATCTTAAAACAGATGATTCTAGGTTATGTTTGTATGCTGTTGGAAATGATCCTATAGATTGGTTTATTATATTTAAATTTATTTTAAGGTATTAGTATTAGAAGTCATGAAACATTATTCTTTTATATTTTTATAGTAAAATATTAATAATTGTTCTTAAAAGTTGCACTCATAAACTTTCATGTTAAGAGGGCTGTCATTTAAAATTAGTTCAGAAATGAAATATCACAATGTATTTCAACATGTAAAGGATGACATAAAGTTAAAATATCATACATAGATTTTTAAAATATGACATTATAAACTTACACAATACAAACACGCAAACCAAGCTGAATAGTATTTTTTTCTTTTCAGTTTAGGTGCTAGCATGTGGCGTGGTGATTAAAAGGCAATGAACTAACATAAGGCCAACTTGGTTCAAGTCCCAGCCATGGCAGCTTTCCCTCTCCCCCTCTCTTATTCTCTCTCTTTCTCTCTCCTCTCTCTCAACAAATTAGTATCAAATAAACATGACAAATTAGTATCAAATAACCATGATGATAATAAATGAACTGAGAAGGAAAAAAAAAGGAACTTTATTTAGTTTGATTTTTCCCCTTAATGAGATGTGTACTCTCCAGAGAGAGTAGAGTGTGAGGGCTGGATATAAGAAAATATCTTTTGGGGTGATGTCCATGCCACAATTTCATCTTCTACATACTCTTCTCAGGGTTGTTGGCATGCACAAACACATATACAACATGTTTTTCAAGGAGCCACAGCAGGGACTTGAACTGCATACTCTGCCTTGGGGCAATCCAATCTTAACCTCCCCACCACCTGCTGTCCCCTACATTGAATAAAATTGGGTCCTCTTGGATGAGTCTCTGTTTTACAGTACCTTTGACAATATCATTGTGAATAACTATAATATCCAGAGATTTTCTAAAACTTCAGTTCTAACTCCCCAATAGTTACTTAGACTCTAGTGAGAAGTGACGTTGTTTCTGTCCAATATAAATGTAAACTACAGACAGACTGTCATAAATTATTACTTTCTGGTGGTCAAGTTCTCAAGTATAAAAAACAAAAAGTTTCCCTGTACCAGGAATGTTATTAACACATATGCATTTGATAAGTATTTGTTTCATGTATGAAACAACTGTTGAAAACAAGATGAGTCTCATAATTCATTTATTTATGAAAATATAATCTCTAGATTATTGTAAGCAGTTTTCCACAATGATCTATGGATAGTCTTTTTATTTGTAAATTTACTTTCTTTCTGTATTTTTTTTCTTTCTTGCTATAAAGCCCATGCACTCACCAGAGAGAAACTGAACAAGAGAGATAGAGCAAATGTGAAGACCAGCCCAGGGCAGGTGGAGGGATGGGCACTCTGCAATTTTTTTGGCTTCGGAATTTGGGCACAAACACACATACATGCACCTGGAATGATTTTCAAACTCCCAGTCTGCGGCTATAACTGAAGTAGTCCATTTGGGATCCAGCCACTCTAACATCCACACCACCTGCTGGCCTCTTGGCTCTTTGTAATAGGTTATATTCTCTATGTTAAGAATTTCCTACTTACTCACTATGTATTTTTACATTGGTATTTATGGTGCAATGGATCAGAGAAAACACAAACTTCATTGGTATATTAATAAGAAAAATAAGGGTGTTGTAATTAATGGACTGAAAAAGTAAATGTCCAAGGATTGTGAAATTTTCCATAATTGAAATAAAAGAGAACATCTGAATTTATTTCTTTTTTGCATGGTAACCAGTACCTGGCTTCAGGCACAGTCACTTCTAACTGAGCAGCCTGCTTATGTTATATAGTGTTCTGGATAGAGTTCCGGCCAGAGTGGAGGTTCAAGACCAGCAGTCCTCCAGAGCTACAAGTGGGGTGACGTTTTTGGTCATGGTCTAGTTACACAGTGTGCATTACCCACTGGTTGACAGTGGAGTACATGTTTATCAGAGTGTGTTAGTCTCAGATAGACTGTCTTTCCGAAGAATGTCACTGATGTGGAGAACGGATAAGTAAGGCTAGTGGTCACTGACCGAGTACATGTAAAACTGAGGCAGGGTGATGACACAGCAGTAAACTCAATGCTCTGGGAATTTAATCCTCAAGAGAAGGTACTGGGTTTGTGTCCGGAGACCTCCCTGAGTGCCAGACGTTTGCTGGCCCATGGTCTGGGATTGGGTGAGGCTAGAATTCAGTTTCAGCATCAGAACCTTATTGG
>NW_006203885.1:23650-24426 GCF_000334495.1 Tupaia belangeri chinensis
TCACAGCGAGAGAGACACACTGGGCACATGTGTATGGGTGTTCAAGATCCTGAGAAGAGAAAGAGAATGGAGAAGGGCTTGCAGTGTAGCCATCCCCTCAGGGGTTCTCTCTCTCTTCCTCTATCCTCTTCCAAGCACCAGCACCCAATAGCTAATTAAAGGAAAAAAAATAATGTGTTACCTTCCCTAAAGCATGTTTGAAGTGAAGAGTTCTTTTGTATTCTTAAATTATAAACCTTTTTACAGTTTAAATTTTAGATCAAAAAGAAGTATGTCCCGATTTCTGTGTGGATCATTTCTTGTCTTTTCTTGATGCTTAGTCTTAACTAGAGTGTTTACATACCTATTATTGCATACATAATTTTTAGTTGTGTTTTATTTTGTTTTAGGTACTTTTACGTGCTTATCCTCAACTCCTACTTTAATAATCTCTAGTGGGAAATTTCAGTCTTTTTAAATTGATGTAGTTGTTCTAATAGTGTTGTTCTTGGGACTTGCAGGTGGTGTAATGGTTATTACAATGTTGGACTTTCACATAGCCGATTGGTTTTTAAGTTCAAGTACGGCTGCATTAAATTTATGCCAAATGATTGAGCATGTGTGCCCCAAATCCTGACATGAGAATGGAGGAGAAGAGATTTTGAAATCACCAGGCCCCCTGAGGGGTTATTTCTACCTCTGTCTCTTTCTCTCTATGGCTAGTGCATGCCCCCATAGTAAAAATGCCCCTTAAAGGAAATATAAAATTCCTATGTATGCTTTTACTGCATAAAAAC
>NW_006203885.1:24720-30434 GCF_000334495.1 Tupaia belangeri chinensis
TCGTGTCAGTTTGTACCATTTTTCCTCATTTTGAAGCTGAGAGTATATACTTCCTTTGATGTAGTTGACATATGGGATTGTTTTTTTCTATTTACTTTTTTTTAATTGTAGAAAAACAGGTGGTGTGTCTAATATTTACTCAAGTACGTATTTACTTTTGGTAATACTGATGCAATATTGGGTTGTCGAAAAAGTCATGATGCATTTTTCCATAGGGGAAAAAAAAAACCTAAAAAATACATCGTGACTCTTACAATCCAATATGTCCTCAAAGAATTACAGTGAGGGTTAGCAGGTGTCATGGCAGTTAAGATTCCAATGTGGGAAGATGATTTGAGGAGAGTCTGAGGAAAGACATTAAGGAGAAAAATAGACAAGACATTTTTGGGACATAGAAATTGATTATTGTCTGTTGATCGTAACATGTAGAGCATCTCTTACTGGACTGGCGAGAAATGTATTCATGTTGGAAAATTCACTTTTCAAGCGCAGTGATGTATAGTGATTGAATGTATAAAAGAAATTAAAATAATACCAAAAAAGACCTTGGCTCCCACAAGACTTATTTCAGTTTGAGTCTCAGACACGGTAACTTGCTTTCTCACTTTCCCTTCCTAAATCTCTCTGGTGAGTGTGCATAACTTATAGCAAAGTTTAATAATAATGATGGTGGAATTAAATAAACAGTTCTTAGATTAAAAAAATTAGAGTGATAACTAATCACATTTTTTTCTTGTATTACCTATTTCTATTCCAAAAGTCAGCAGATACTCCGTCTTTTGTCTCAGGAATATGTTTGGCACCCACATGAATGTGTTTATTTTCATCTGGTTCCAAACCCTTTCTTTCATTTTCCATATTTTTCTTTTTTAATTTAATTAATTAATTTATTTATTTATTATTTTTTAAATTAATTTATTTTTTATTTCATTTTCTTCAGTACATTCAATCATATTATTTGTCTTACAAAATGGGTATTTCAACAGGTGAACATTTCTCCCTAGTTTTTTAATTAATAAATAAATTAAGATGAGAAAGAGTTGGTATTTTTTTAAAATAGTTATTTCTTTCTGGGATTTGTGGGTTTTTGTTGTTGTTGTTTTTATAATTATTAAAAACCAAATGCTGTTTTAATGGGTTTCTTTCCAAGTAGCAAATCTTCTCTGAGTGTGAGGGACACAAAGAAGGATGACAATGAAAAATGGAGCTCAACAAGCTGTAGGGATATACAAGTGTTGGAGGCCGATTCACCTTCTGATGGTCGACGAGGCGTGAATGTTGCCAACAGTTCACATGAAATCAATCCAGAAGGAGTAAGGTAAACATCTCTAATTCTTGATTTCCTTGTGAAGGAATATTAGCAAGGCTGACTTTTTCTAGAAACACACCAGAGTAGTGTAGTCATCATACGAAACAAGAGAACACTCAACTGTTGATTCTATTGAAAAGTTGACAAAAATGAGAACAAGTGTCCTTGATAAGCATTTTCAGTAGATGTGAGGGAAGTCTGACTGTGAGGTTAGTATGGAAATCTCCTTTGAGAATTTGTAATAGTAAAGGCAAGAGAAAACTATGTAATAAATGAAGAAAATAGGATTCCAAGAAGTTTCCTTTCTTTTTTTAAATCTTAAAACAGTTACTTCTAGATTCTGTTTGTATGGTGTTGGAAATGATCCTATAGAGATATTTATTATAGTTAAATTTGTTTTAATTCTAAGTATTAGAAGGCTTGAAACATTATCTTTTTACAGTTTTACAACAAAATATTAATAATTGTTCTTTAAAGTTTCAGTCATGTTGGGACCAGCAGTTGGCATAATGGCTATGTCACTAGACTCTCATGTAGTTTACCGTGGTTCAAATCCCAGACCCGGTGACTTAAACTTACGCCGGGCACATGTGCGTGTGTGCCGAACATCCCCAGTAGAGAATGGAGCAGAAGGGATTGCAATGTGGCCATCCCCCCTGGATGGTGATTTCAGGCTTTCTGTCTCTCTGTCTCTCTCTGTCTTTCTGGCAAGCACATACACCCTATAGCAAAAACGTCTCCATTAAAAAAAAAAAAGTTTCCTTCATGCAAAGTTTAATGTTAAGAGGACATTTATTCAAAGTTAGTTCAGAAATGGAATAGTATTTCAACATATAAAAGATGGCATTAATTTAAACTCTCATACATGATTTTTTTAAAAAAAAGTAATTATAAACTTACTAAATACACACACACAAAATCCAGCCTGAATAGTATTTTATTTTTAATTTTAGAAGTCAGCAGGTAGCCTGGTTGTTCAAAGGCACAGGACTCCCATATGGAAACTTGGTTCAAGTTCCAGCCATGGCTGGTTTCTCTCTCTCTTTCTCTCTCTCATCAAATCAGAATGAAATAGACATGATGATAGCAAATGAATGAAAAAAAAAATACAACATCTTTTAGTCTTTTGTCCCTTTAAGGGAGTGTGTGCTAGCCAGAGAGAGTGGAGTGTGAGGGGTGGATGTTAGAAAACATCTTTTGAGTCGATGGCCTTGCCTGAATTTCATCTTCCACAGTCTCAGGATTGTTGGCATGAACACTAACGTACCCAGCATGTTGTTTAAGGTGCTCGGCTGGACTGGGACTTGAACTGCACACTCTTCTCTGTGGGAATCCAGATATTACCTTCCCACTACCTGATGGCCCATACATTGAGTAGAATTGAGTCCTCCTTGATGAGTCTATGTGCTACAGTATATTGTGATTTCCTGAGATACCCTAAAATATCAGTTCTACCTACCCAAGAGTTATGTAGACTCTGTGAAGAGAAGTAATATTGTTTACATCCAATACATATGAAAACTTATAGAAGAATTGTCATAGATGATTGGTTTCTAGTTCTTAAGTTTTCAAGTATAAAAACCCATTGACTTCTGCACCAGTAATTTCATGAAAACATACTATGCATTTAAACATGCTATGACAAATATTTGTTGACTACATGAAACAACTCTTGAACAAAAGAATGAGTCTCTTGATTCATTTCTTCATGAAAAAATAATCTCTAAATTATTGTAAACAGCTTTCCATCATGGTGTATGTATATCCTTTTCATTTCTCAACTTTCTTTCTTTTTTTTTTCTTTTCTTTTTTTTGCTATAAAACACATGCCCTCATGACAGAGAGTTTCTCTAGTGAGAGAGTTTCGGTTTGAACAAGAGATATACAGTGAGTTTGAGGTCCAACCCAAGACAAGTGGATGGATGGCCATAGTACAATTCTTTCTTCTTTTAGGATTTTGGGCACACACAGATACATGCATCTGGCATGATTTCCAACCACCAGGTCTGGGACTGAAACTGAAGTAGGCCATTTGGGATCCAGCACTCTCACCTCCACACTACCTGCTTGCCTCTTGGCTCTTTGTAATAGATTATATTGCCTATATTAAGAATTTGCTATGTACTCGCTATGTTTTTTTTTTTTTCCATCGGTTCTTATGGTAAAATGGATCAGAGAAAACACAAACTTCATTGGTATTTTAATAAGAAAAATAAGAGTTTATTAAATTAATGTACTGAAAAAGTTGATGTCAAAGATTGAACTTTTTAGTAATTAAAATAAAAGATGTCAGAATTTATTGCTGTCTCTCATGGTGACCAGTGCTCAACTGGCCAGGCACAGGCTCTTTGAACCGAGCAAGCTGTTGACCTAGTACAGAGTTCTGGGAAGAGTAAGGTTCAGGACCAGCAGACCTGAGAGCCCACAAGTGTGTTTTGATCCTCTGTGGTGACATGGTTATTCAGTGTGAGTGATGTCAATTTGTTGACACTGGAAGGCGTGTTTATCAGGGTGGGTTTGTCTTGGATAGACTTCCTTTCCAAAGCAAGTGGCTCACATGGAGTGTTGATAAGTAAGCCGAGTGGACACTGGCTGAGAACCTTTAAACCTGGCTGGGTCTAATCCATAGGAGAACGTGCTGGGTTTGCATCCAGAGACATCCCTGAGTGCCAGGCATTTGCTTGCCCATGGTCTATGACTGGGTGAGGCTAGAATTCAGCTTCAGCATCTGGACCTTAATAGAGGTGCTGTCTCTCTGTCTCTGTCTTTCTCTATTAAAAAATGAATAAATGAATAAAAATTTAAAATGCTTTCTTATGGTTCTGGGTGAGTCCATTCCTAACCTTGACATGACTTTGAAATGATGTCTTCGGTTTACATGGTGCCTTTAAGCCAGCTGGTGGCATAGTAGTTATGAGTTCATCTCGCAGGGTCAACTATATGGTTCAAATCCCAGACTCACAGCTAGAGAATCACACTGGGCATGTTGTGTGTGTTTGCCCAAGTTCCTGAGTAGAAAGTAGAGGAGAAGGGATTACAGTGTAGCCTTACCTTCAGGGCTTCTCTCTCTCCATCTCTCTCTCTCTCTTTATCTCTCTTTCTTTTCTTCCAAGCACCAACATCCGATAGCTTATTCAGAGGAAAAAAAAAAGTGCTTTCTTCCCTCAAATATGTTTGAAGTGAAAAGCTGTTTTGTACTCTTAAATTGTAGACTTATTTTTGCAGTTTATTTTTTTTTTGCATAATTATTTCTGTCTGGATAATTTCTTCATTTTTCTTAATGCTTAGTCTAAAGTTATTTACATGACCTGCATTTCATTGATCATTGTTAGTTTTCTTTTTTGTTTTTGGTGCTTTTGTGAGCCTATACTCAATTCCTAATGTAATAATCTCTAGTGGGAAATTTCAATATTCTTTATAAATTTATGTAGGAAAATAATAGTGTTGTTCTCAGCATCTGCAGGTGGTATAATGGTTTCATTTTTGGGCTCGCACATAGCCAACTCACATTCCAGTCTGAGAAGGGCCGCATTATAGTCACGCCTAATGCTTGAGCACGTGTGCCCAAAATACTGAGATAAGCATGGAGGAAAATGGATTGTGCACTGGCCAACCCACATGGGGGCTTATTTCTCGCTGTCTAGTGCGCATGCCCGATAGTAAAAATTTCCTTAAAGGAAATATGAAGCTCTTACGTATGCTGTTTATGGCATAAAAAAGTAATGACAATTCTTTATTCATATTAGAATTAGGTTCTAGGCTAAATATAAACAAACATTTCCAAACTATTTATTTATTTACTTACTTAATTTTAAGCTGCCAGGTCTGGGACTTGAAAGAATTGAATGGCAATCAACTGCATATGAGTCTAGCGACATTCACCATTTGCTGGTCTTCAGCAATTTTATTTTTAAACAAAATTGTAACTGTCAGACTCTGGATATTAAACTATATAAAGTGACGGCTGGGTATTTTGACAATAAGGTCTTCAAAACGCCTATATTTTAATAGTTATTTGTATCATGTTATACATTCTTTACAGTATGTTAGAAAATAATTAAAATTAAACATTGTTACATATGTAAATAATACCAACAGGCATAGCACTAATCTCATAGCAAGCCTTAACAGTCATTCCTGGAAGGGGGTGAGCACCTCACTCCAAAACAACATTGCCATGTAGAGTGGCGTTCATCTCCAGAACTAGCTTTCTTGCATTTTATCTTTTACTTTCAAGTTCTTATAGAAACACCTGCACTCTCTGTGTCTAATCCTTGTGCTCACACTTCGTTTGCTAAGTAGAAGGTTTTTCTTGCTTTTTGGCCTAAGAGCTCTTCGTCTATATTTTACCTCTTTAATATAAAGCCTTCTTTGTGCTTAGGTACAACTTTTCATACGTTCACTC
>NW_006203885.1:30998-35892 GCF_000334495.1 Tupaia belangeri chinensis
TCCAGGATGTTTTCTTTCTTTTTTCAATCTTAAAACAGATGATTCTAGGTTATGTTTGTATGCTGTTGGGAATGATCCTATAAACTTGTTTATTATATTTAAATTCGTTTTAAGGTATTAGTATTAGAAGTCATGATACATTATTCTTTTATATTTTTACAGTAAAATATTCATAATTTTTCTTAAAATTTGCACTCATATAAACTTTTATGATGAGAGGCCTGTCATTTAAAATTGGTTCAGAAATGAAATGTCACAATGTATTTCAACATGTAAAGGATGACATAAAGTTAAAATATCATACATAGATTTTTAAAATATGTCATTATAAACTTACACAATACACACCAAGCAAACCAAGCTGAATAGTATTTTTTTTTTTAAGTTTAGGAGCCAGCATGTTGCGTGGTGGTTAAAAGGCAATGAACTAACATATGGCCAACTTGGTTCAAGTCCCGGCCATGGCAGTTTTCTCTCTCTCTCTCCCTCTCATTTTCTCTCTTTTTCTCTCCTCTCTCTCAACAAATTAGAATCAAATAACCATGATGATGATAAATGAACTGAAAAGGCAAAAAAGGAACTTTATTTAGTTTGATTTTTCCCCTTAACGAGATGTGTACTCTCCAGAGAGAGTGGAATGTGAGGGGTGGATGTAAGAAAATATCTTTTGGGGTGATGTCCATAGCACAATTTCATCTACGTACTCTTCGCAGGGTTGTTGGCATGCACACATGCACCCAACATGTTTTTCAAGTACCCAAGGCAGAGACTTGATTTGCATACTCTACCTTTGGGCAATTCAGTCATAACCTCCCCACCACCTGCTGTCCCCTAATTGAATAAAATTGGGTCCTCTTGGATGAGTCTCTGTTTTACAGTACCTTTGACAATATCATTGTGAATACCTATAATATCCAGAGATTTTCTAAAATACTGGTTCTAACTCCCCAATAGTTACTTAGACTCTAGGGAAGAGAAGTGACACTGTTTCTGTCCAATATAAATGTAAACTTTAGACAAACTGTCATAGATTATTACTTTCCAGTTATCAAGTTCTCAAGTATAAAAAAAAAAAGATGTTTCCCTGAGCCAGGAATGTCATAAACACATATTATTCATTTGATAAGTATTTGTTTCAGGCATGAAACAACTGTTGAAAACAAGATGAGTCTCATGATTCATTTATTTATGAAAATATAATCTCTATATTATTGTAAGCAGCTTTCCACAATGACCCATGGATAGTCTTTCTATTTGTAAGTTTACTTTCTTTCTGTATTTTTTTTTTCTTTCTTGCTCTAAATCACATGCACTCACCAGAGAGAAACTGAAAGAGAGATACAGTGACTGGGAAGGCCAGCCCAGGGCAGGTGGAGGGATGGGTACACTGCAATTCTTTTTTGGCTTTGGATTTGGGGCACACACACACATACATGCACCTGAATGATTTTCGAACCACCTGTTCTGGGGCTAAAACTGAAGTAGGCCATTTGGGATCCAGCACTCTGACATCCACACCACCTGCTGGCCTCTTGGCTCTTTGTAATAGGTTTTAGTCTCTTTATTAAGAATTTGCTCTTTACTCACCATATTTTTTCCATTGGTATTTATGGTGGAATGGATCAGAGAAAACACAAACTTCATTGGTATTTTAAAAAGAAATATAATGGTGTAGTAAATTAATGGACTGAAAAAGTTGATTTCAAAGGATTGTGAAATTTTCCGTAATTGAAATAAAAGAGAACATCAGAATTTCTTTCTTTCTTGCATGGTAATCAGTGCCTGGCTTCAGGCACAGTCACTTCTAACTGAGCAGCCAACTTATGTTATATAGAGTTCCTGCCAGAGTGGAGGTTCAAGACCAGTAGTCCTCCAGAGTTACAAGTGGGTCGCCATTTTCGGTGGTGGTTTGCTTATATGGTGTGTGTTGCCCACTGGTTGACAGTGGAATACAAGTCACTGATGTGGAGAACGGAGAAGTAAGGCTAGTGGTCACTGACCGAGTACATGTAAAACTGAGGCAGAGTGATGGCACAGCAGTAAACTCAATGCTCTGGGAATTTAATCCTCAAGAGAAGGTACTGGGTTTGTGTCCGGAGACCTCCCTGAGTGCCAGACGTTTGCTGGCCCATGGTCTGGGATTGGGTGAGGCTAGAATTCAGTTTCAGCATCAGAACCTTATTGGGGCTGCTCTTTGTCTTTCCTTATTAAAAAATGAATAAAAGAATAAACATTTAAAATGTGTTCTTGTGGCTGTATGACCATGACTGTGAGTCAGTCCATTTCTAACCTTGAAATGATGGGAACCGGCAGTTAGCATAATGGCTATGTCACTGGACTCCCATGTAGTCGACCATGGTTCGCGTCCTGGACCCGGTGGCTTAAAACTCATGCTGGGCGCGTGTGCGTGCGTGCCCAAGATCCTGAGAGGAGAATGGAGGAGAAGGGATTGCAGCATGACCATACCCCCTGGGGGGTGATTTCTCAATTTCTGTCTGTCTGTCTGGTGAGCGCATGCACCTTACAGTGAAAACCTCTCCAAAAAAAACAACCTTGAGATGACTTTTACCTTAGTCTTTTAGATGTTGCCTTGGGCCACCTTGTGCATAGTAGTTAGGGTGTCTTCATCCCACCGGGTCAGCTGCATTGTTCAAGTTCCAGACCTCACAGCGAGAGAGACACACTGGGCACATGTGTATGGGTGTTCAAGATCCTGAGAAGAGAAAGAGAAGGGAGAAGGGCTTGCAGTGTAGCCATCCCCTCAGGGGTTCTCTCTCTCTTCCTCTATTTTCTTCCAAACACCACCACCCAATAGCTAATTAAACGGGCAAAAAATATGTGTTGCCTTCCTTAAAGCATGTTTGAAGTGAAAAGCTCTTTTGTATTCTTAAATTATAAACTTTTTTACAGTTTAAAGTTTAGATCAAAAAGAAGTATGTCCCAATTTCTGTCTGGATAATTTATTGTCTTGATGCTCAGTCTTAACCAGAGTGTTTACATACCTATTATTTCATACATAATTTTTAGTTTTGTTTTATTTTGGTTTAGGTACTTCCATGTGCTTATCCTCAACTCCTACTGTAATAATCTCTAGTGGAACATTTCAGTCTTTTTAAATTGATGTAGTTGTTCTAATAGTGTTGTTCTCGGGACTTGCAGGTGGTGTAATGGTTATTACAATGTTGGACTTTCACATAGCCTATGGGGTTTCAAGTTCAAGTACGGCTGCATTAAATTTATGCCGAATGCTTGAGCATTTGTGTGCCCCAAATCCTGACATGAGAATGGAGGAGAAGAGATTTTGAAATTGCCAGGCCCCCTGGGGGTTTATTTCTACCTCTGTCTCTCTCTCTCTATGGCTAGTGGATGTCCCCATAGTAAAAATGCCCCTTAAAGGAAAATATAATGTTCTTCTGTATGCTGTTTACTGCATAAAAACATAATGATCATTCTCTATTTATATTAGAATTAGCTATTAGTCCCAACATAAAGAAAACTTTTCTAGTCAGTTTATTTTCAATCAAAATCATAACTAACCAGACTGTAGGTTTTGAATTATATAAAGTTACATCTGGGTATTTTAAAAATAGATTCCCACTAAACGTATTTTTATAATGTCTTCTCTCATGCTACATGATTCTATGAGTTTGTTAAAAAAATCTTTATTAAAATTAAATATCATTTTATATGTAAATAATACTGAAAATGATAGCACTGATCTGTATTGCATCCAAGTCTTAAGAGTCCTTCCTGGGAGGGGGTGAGCTCTTTATTCTGAACAGCATTTTCCTGTAGTGTGACCTTCAACTCCAGTACTAGCTATCCTGCATTTGATCCTTTCAAGTTCTTGTGGAAACACCTGCACTCCCTGTGTCTAAAATGGTGCTCACTCTTTGTTTGCTAGGTCGAAAGTTTTATTTCCCAATTTTTGACTTGTGAGCTCTTTTACATTTTACTTTTTTTAACATACAGCCTTTTTGTGCTTAGGTATAACTTATCATTAGATCAGCTCATGTGTCAGTTTGTACCATTTTTTCTCATTTTGAAGCTGAGAGTATATACTTTCTTTGATGTAGTTGACATATGGGATTGTTTATAAATTAGTAAATAAATTAAGATGAGAAAGAGTTGGCATTTTTTTAAAGTAGTTATTTCTTTCTGGGATTTGTGGTTTTTTGTTGTTGTTGTCATAACCAAATGCTTTTTTAATGGATTTTTTCCAAGTAGCAAATATTCTCTGAGTGTGAGGGACACAAAGAAGGATGACAATGAAAAATGGAGCTCAACAAGCTGTAGGGATATGCAAGTGTTGGAGGCCGATTCACCTTCTGATGGTCGACAAGGCGTGAATGTTGCCAACAGTTCACATGAAATCAATCCAGAAGGAGTAAGGTAAACATCTCTAATTCTTGATTTCCTTTTGAACGAATATTAACAAAGCTGACTTTTTCTAGAAACACACCAAAATAGTGTAGTCATCAGACAAAACAAGAGAACACTCAACTGTTGATTCTACTGAAAAGTTGACAAAAATGAAAACAGGTGTCCTTGATAAGAAGCAGTTTCAGTAGATTCGAGGGAAGCCTGTCTGTGAGGTAAGTATATAAATCTTTGAGAATTTTTAATGGTAATGGGAAGAGAAAACTCGGTAATAAATGAAGAACATAGGATTCCAGGAAGTTTTCTTTCTTTTTTTATCTTAAAACAGTTACTTCTAGAGTATGTTTGTATGCTGTTGGAAATGATCATGTAGAGATGTTTATTATAGTTAAATTTGTTTTAATTCTAAGTATTAGAAGGCTTGAAACATTATCTTACTACAGTTTTACAATAAAATATTAATAATTGTTCTTTAAAGTTTCAGTCATGTTGGGACCAGCAGTTGGCATAATGG
>NW_006203885.1:37377-39961 GCF_000334495.1 Tupaia belangeri chinensis
TTGCTTCTTTCTCGCTCTCCCCCCCCCCCATCGGTACTTATGGTAAAATGGATTCAAGAAAACACAAACTTCATTAATATTTTAATAAGAAAAATAAGGATATATTAAATTAATGGACTGAAAAAGTTGATGTCAAAGATTGAACTTTTTAGTTATTGAAGTAAAAGATGACATCAGAATTTATTGCTTTCTCTCCTGGTAACCAGTGCTTGGCTGGCCAGGCAGTCTCTTTGAACTGAGCAAGCTGTTGATCTAATGTAAGTTTTCTGGGAAGAGTAGAGATTCAGGACCAGCAGACGTCCAGAACCACAAATGTGTTGACATCCTCCGTAGCGGCATGGTTATTCAGTGAGAGTGATGTCAATTTTTTGACACTGAAAGGCGTGTTTATCAGAGTGGGTTTGTCGTGGATAGACTTTCTTTTTAAAGGAAGTGGCTTACATTGAGGTTTTTTTTTTTTTGAGAGGTTTTTGCTGTAGTGCATGTGCACTCGCCAGACAGACAGAGACATAGAGACAGAAAACGAGAAATCACCCCCCAGGGGGGATGGTCATGCCGCAATGCCCTCTCCTCCATTCTCCTCTAGGGATCTTGGGCACGCATGCACACACGCCCGGTGTGAGTTCTAAGCCACCGGGTCCAGGACGTGAACCACGGTCGACCACGTGGGAGTCCAGCGACATAGCCATTACGCTAACTGCTGGTTCCCTACATTGAGTTTTGATAAGTAAACTGATTGGTCGCTGACTGAGAACATGAAAAACAGGCTGATTCCTTGATGGTGGCACACCTGTACAACACAGGGCTTCATGGGTCTAGTCCATAGGAGAAGGTGCTGCGTTTGCATCCACAGACATTTCTGAATGCCTGGCTTTTGCATTTCTATGTTCTTGGATTTGATAAGGCTAGAATTCAGTTTCAGTATCAGGACCTTATTGAGGGTGCCGTCTCTCTGTCTTCTTTCTTTCTAAAAAATAAGTAAATGAATAAAATTTTAAATGTCTTTCTTGTTGTTGTGTGACCATGGCTGTGGGGAAGTCCTTTCCTATCCTTAAGATGAATTTGACCAGATATCTTATGTTTTGCTGTTTCTTTTTGTGCCAACCTGTGACATAGTAGTTAGGGTGGCTTCATCCCACAAGGTCGACTACATGGTTCAAGTCCCAGACCTCTCTGATAGAGGAACACATTGGGCACATGTGCATGGGTACCCAGGATCTAGTAGTGAAAGGAGAAGGGGTTGTAGTGTAGTCATTCCCTCAGGGGCTTTCTCTCTGTCAACATTTGCACTCAATAGCAAATTATAAAAAAAAAAAAAAAGAACCCTTCCCTCAACTATGTTTGACGTGAAAGCTGTTTCATATTCATAAATTGCAGATTTTTTTATAGTTTAAACTTTAGGTTGAAAAGAAGTGTTCAGTGATTTCTGTCTGGATACTTTCTTTGTCTAGATGCCCAGTTTTAACTGAAAGAGTTATTTATATCACTTTGTTTCATAGATCATTTTTAGTTTTCCTTTTGGTTTTGGTTAAGTTTATGTACTCATAGTCAACTCTTTTTTTTTTTTGAAGTTATGAAAATAAGCTTTATTTCTCAATTTCAGAAGTAAAGTTATAACACTTCAAATAAACTTAACAAGACTTAGTTGGTATTGAATTAACCCCATACAGCCTTGCCTTTTTGGTCTTTTCTTAAAATTTTTCAAATATACTTGAATTGCTTTCTTTGAAAATAAATGAAGTGATACTTACATTTAACAAATTCTGTGAAGAATAAATCCTGAACGGTCATGTTTTCAGGCTGCTTGAAATATTAAATGACATTGTGCACAACGTAACTGCCTCCTAGAAGGCGATAACACTAACAGAGTGTCAGTCCTCTGATCTCCACTTCCGTCTCCACAAATAAAACTGCCCCTTCTCACCATGAGGAAGCAGAAACATACCATCATAAGACGCTAGCCTGAGGTCACACTTACTTATCCCCTTTGACATAAGATTAAGAAAGCAACAGTCATGTTTTTTAACCATTTAACTCTGGCTGAAGCCATACAATCCATTAATGTCTATCATTCCATATCATTTTCCCCTATGTTATAAAAAAATAATATCTGGTCTAATGTTGAGGGGAAGGAATAGTGTATTATTATGAAAGACAACCTGAATGCCATCCCAGCTGAGGCACCCAAAGGAACTTTTCAGTCCACACCCCAAATGCAAGGTCAGGGGGCCCTAAGAGCTACGCCTGGGAAAAACTGAAAAGTTCTTTTTGTCTTCACTCATGTTGTTCCTCCCCTCAAACACAGAGTCACATTAAAAGGCCTCTGTAGATCATTTCTATGTTAGCGACTTAATGTAAATGAAGCGCAACCTTCATTTCTAAGTAGATATTGTAGCATGTTTGAAACCACAAATGGGATTCCCATCCCGGAAGAGAACAGCGAAATGGCAAACCCTTGGATCTGAGGACAAGTACTTGCCAAACTCAATGAGCTGACACGTGAAGCTTTCGGGTCATTTATTTCTGACTCAAGTAAAGGCAGTCAGTCCACTGCAGTCATTTCTTCATCCGAGTCACTGGATTC
>NW_006203885.1:40223-42199 GCF_000334495.1 Tupaia belangeri chinensis
CCCTGCCTGTCTCTGATGCTGTTGTGTAACTCAATCTGCTCCAGCTCGCCACTAAATCGATTTAAATACCTTTCAATTAACTCACAAGCGTCTCTCTTTGAATATCCCCCTTTATGGGGATCAAGATGACTTTGAAACCACTGCAATTTTTCACCAATAAGGTTAAGACGTAAGGCCTTCTCATTCTTCAATTTTTCCTTTTTCTCTTGTCTGTGGGCCTCCCTTGTAATTTGAGCTGCTTTTCTACTATATGGGTGGATGACTTTCTTTTCCTGTCCTGCACTTTTTCCCTTTGGTGCTTTAGGCATGGCCGTGGCTGAAGGCCTCCACACTCCGGAGCTGGTGACCTCCGCGGCCGACGCGCCCACCGAGTCCCTGCCTTCACACACGTGCGCCCCAGGAAGCCTGTGCGCCCCCTTATAGTCAAGTCTTAATATAATTATCTCTGGTGGGAAATTTCAGTCTTTTGTAAATTTACATAGGCATATTATAATGTTGTTCTCAGGACCAGCAGGTGGTGTAATGGTTATATTGCTGGACTTGCATATAGTTGACTGTAGTTCAAGGCCCCCCACTTGCAGCTCAAATTTCATGCAGGACAGATGTGCGTGCATGCCCAAAATCCTGTGATGAGAATAGAGGATTAGGGATTGTGCAATGGCCTACCCCCATGGTGAGTTATTTCTCACTTTCCATCTCTCTCTCTGTCTCTCTGGCTAGCACACATGCTCTATAGAAGAAAACTCTCTTAAAGGTAATGTGATGTTCTCGGTGGTAACAGAGGCTCAGTGTAGGAGCTGAGGCCAACTGCCATCCAGGTACTGCCAGTGATCAGGTCCAGGTCTCAAGTACTGTCATGTCACCATTCCTGTGCTGCCCCACTCCAGAGACCAGTGGCCCATTGCCTGGCTGGAGGAGTGACCCGAGTGTGTGGCCACAGGTCATGGAAACCGAGAACACCAGCGGCTATTCTCAAGTTTTTATACATGTCCATTTCAACAAATGATGTCCAAAGCTCCTAACATGGCAGTGATGAATGAACAGCCAGGGACAGCAGAAGGGCCATCTGAAGCTCCTGCTTGAAAACCTGTACAAGAGGCTCCAAAAGGGAAGAAAACCAGGAACAACAGAACCAAAAACAAACAAACAAAGAAACAAAAATAGTGGAATCCAAAAACCCACTGAGTTGACAAAGTATGATAAATCGGCAAAATCAAAAGAAAAGCAAGAAAAAACTACAGATGTGTTTTAAATGAAAAGGAAAGTAGACCATTTTAATGGTGTTTCAGAAGCTGAACTTTTGACCAGATTCTCCCTGAGCTTTTGACCTTCCACTTGGACATTGTGATTATTGGGATAAACCCAGGACTTATGGCTGCTTACAAAAGGCATCATTACCCTGGACCTGGGAACCATTTTTGGCAATGTTTATTTATGTCAGGGCTGAGTGAGGCCCAACTGAATCACATGGATAATCACACTTTACCAGGGAAGTACGTTAGAGAATTAACCTACATGGTAGAAAGGAAGCCAGGCAGCAGAAGACCTTTCCAGTAAAGAATTTTGTGAAAGATTTTGTGTAGTCTACTACAGAAATGATAGAAATATCAGCCATGAATAGCAGTGTGTAATGGAAAATCTATTTATAAAATGTTTAGTAAAGAAGCTTTTAGAGTAAAAGTTAAGACCTTGGAATTTGGGCTTCAACACCATAAGATCCCAGACACAGAAACTCTCTGCTCTATGATGCCATCATCCAGTGCATGTGGTGCTCAGTGTCCTCAAGCCCAGGACCGAGTTTATTACTACACTAAGCTGAAGGACTTAAGAGGTCAGTTGAAAGGCATTGAAGGAAACACAGACCTCCAAGACATGCAGTACACATTCGACCTGCAGCTTGCCCAAGAGGATGCAAAGAAGAAGGCTGTTAGGGAAGAAAAATATAATCCAGGTTACAAAGCAGTGTAGGGTGGTGC
>NW_006203886.1:0-13841 GCF_000334495.1 Tupaia belangeri chinensis
TGGAATCTAGTATTTCTCATATGTTATCCTCCTGTGTTTTTTATTGTTGTTGTTGTTTTCTCTATGTTTTTGGTGGTTTTCTCTAGGTCAGAAGTTTTATCTTCTACATCAGAGATTCGATCTTCAGCATCGTCTAATCAACTTTTAATATTTTCAAGAGAGTTTTTGATTTTCTGTATTACAGACTTCACCTCTAATAGTTCCATCTTATTCTTTCTTAGCGTGTCCATTTCTTTTTTCTTATCATCTTCATATCATGGAAGGACTTTCTCATCTCTTGTAGTTCATTGTCTCTTTTCTGTTCCAGTTCATAGTATTTGTTCAACATGAATGTTCTAAATTCTATCTCATACATTTTGGTAATGTCCTCTATTTTTTCAAGAAAAGGAAAGGAGTTACTGTGTTCTTTTGATGGAGACATATTTCCTGCTTTATTCAGACCTGAGGTTCTTCTTCTACTTCTAACCATTGAGAGATGTGTTCCCTTTGAAATACCTTTTAAGAGAAAGTTTCCTCGAATAGGAGCAATTGTGTTTCCTTTTTGCTGTGGAATGAAGACTGCCAACGTCTCTCTTCTATTGTGTTTAGCAATGTGATCCAAGGAAAATTATTCTCTTCAGGTGTACAAAGAAAAGTATCTCCTTCTTCACAGGTGGTTCAGTGAAAGGGAGGATCCCAGGGAGTCTTAAAATACTAGAATATTTCAGAACTGTAATCTTAGACCTATCTAAACCGCCAGGGATGTTTTAGATAAAGGAAGTGAGGACTAAATAAGTGGGAAGAAAATAATATGGAGAATAAAGAAAAAGTCCTGCTAGTGCACAGCGCACGATTTTGCCAGGGGTCAAAAGATGGGAGTGGGATGTCTGTAGGGCTGAGGGCATTCCTATGTGGTAATTAGAAGAGAGAAATTTACAAATGAAAGAAGAGAAGAAGAGGGGGGGAAGTATACCTGGCTGACAGAGAGAGGGGTCTCTGGCTTGGGGGTCCCAGGGCTGGAGCTACAGGGGAGCAGTCCTCCATCACAGTTTCTGGTCCAAGGGTTGAAATATGGGAGTGGGGGTGTCTGTAGGGCTGAGGGCGTTCCTATGTGTTAATGAGAAGAGAGAAATTTACAAATGAAAGAAGAGGAGAAGGAGAGAGAAAAAAAAGTGTACCTGGATGACTGAAAGATAGGAGTCCCCTGCAGTGATTTCTAATCATCTGATGGATAATGTGTTTCTTCCTAAACTTGATGTTCAATCTGAGCATTCAGGAGTGCAAAGAGAGAGATGATCTGGAACCTCTTTGTTGTTCCATTTTGATCCCACTCTAGTTTATGGGCTGGAGGCTGAATTATCAGTAGAAAATCTTCATGTCTCTTTTTTCCCTGAAATCACTAGTTCTCAGGAGTCATGAAGGTATCTTCTTCTGAAGGCCTTCCCTTTGCCTCTCCACTCGAGTTTGTGGGCTGGATGCTGAATTATCAGTAGAAAATCTTCATTTCTCTTTTTCCCCTGAAATCACTAGTTCTCAAGAGCCCTGAAGGTGTCGTCTTCTCAAAACTATGAAAATCTTTTAAAAATATTGAAAATGACCTAAAAAAGTGGAAGGACATCCCATGTTCCTGTATTGGAAGAATTAACATAACCAAAATGGCAATTCTACCCAAATTAATCTACATATTTAACACAATTCCAATCAAAATATCAGAGACATTCTTCACAGACCTAGAAAAGACAAGCATAGAATTTGTCTGGAATCATAAAAGACCTCATATTGCCAAAGCAATCCTGCACAAGAAGAGTGGAGTGGGCAGCATCTCACTCCCTGACCCCAAAATATACTGTAAAGCTGTGATCATCAAAATAGCATGGTATTGGCACAAAAACAGACAGGTGGATCAATGGAATAGAATAGAGACCCCAGAAATAAACCTCAAAACTTCCAGCCAACTGATTTTTGACAAAAGATACCAGTCAATCCAGTGAGAAAAGGAAAACCTCTTTAGTAAATGGTGCTGGAAAAACTGGATATCCACCTGCAGAAAGATGAAACTGAATCCCCATCTTTTACTATTAACAAAAATCAACTCAAAATGGATCAAAGATCTGAACCTAACACCTCAAACTATAAAACTACTGATGGAAAATACTGGGGAAACTCTGGGAGACATTGAGGTAACCAAAGACTTCATATGTAAGACTCCTAAAGCATAGGCAATAATCCCTAAAATAGACAATTGGGACTATATCAGACTAAGAAGTTTCTGCACAGCAAAGGATATAGTAATTTGTGTGAACTGACAACCCTCAGAATGGGAAAATATTTTTGTAAAATATGCCTCAGACAAGGAACTGATAACCAGAATACACAGGGAACTCAAGCAACTTGCTTGAAATAAAAAATGATTAACCCAATTAAAAGATGGGAAAATGTTCTGAACAAAAATCTCTCTAAGGAAGACATATTAACAGCCAAAAAGCATATGAGGAAATGCTCAACATCCCTCATCATAAAGGAGATTCAAATTGAAATCACAATGAGATACCACCTAACTCCTATCTGAATGGCAAAGATTTAAAATACAAAAAATGATAACTGTTGGCAGGGATATGGTGGAAGGGGAACTCTCCTATACTGTTGGTGGGAATGTAAACTGGTTCAGCCACTGTGGAAAATAATATGTAGGTTCCTCAAAGTAACTTTTAATATCTAGTAGATCAATTACTCCTCTCAGGATTATTTTACATTATTTTTTAACTCTTTCTACACATTTATGCTTACATATAAATTTTTATACTATCAAGTTGTAAAAGAACTCAAATTCTGATTTGAACTTAATTAATTCAATATAGTAAACATTGGATGATCAATATTTTTCTCCTATCATCATCTTTGCTGGGTGTATAATACATCACTCATTTACTTAGTTTGAGAATTCCATCCTAAATTTTTTTCTTCTAAGAAATATTTAATTTTACTTATTATTATTATTATTAAAGCTCAGCACCTTGACCACTATGCCACCTGCTAGCCCCCCTAAAATATTTTTATAATCATTTATTTTAATTTGACCAGAGAGAGACAAAGAGAGAAAGTGAGAAAGCAAGCCACCAGGTCCAGGACTCGAACCATGGTCAGCCATATGGGAGTGTCCAGCTCCTTAACCACCACATCACCTGCTGGTCCCCCTAAAATATTTTTAAAAATTAATTTTTATCTTATCTGTTGAGGACCTTTTCTCTTCTTGTGTATTTCATATTTTTTATTATTATAAATAGTATATTTTCCTTGTTCCACCTATTTTCTGGTAGTGTATTCTTATTTTTATAATTTGCCTTTGGATCTCAGCATCTTATCAAATCCTCCTATTTGGGTAACTTTTTACTAGAATCTCTTCAATGTTCTTGATACAGAATTATATCATGGATGTCTGGTTCTGTACAAGGTGAAGTAAATACATTCCATTTTATTCCTCTTGCTAATCAAAAATCTTTGAACAGAATATATAAGTCACTTCTTAGAAAACTTCAAGATACAGAGAAGAGAAGGTTGAATGATTAGGAATCTCTGGAGTTAATGTGAATTCCCTGAGGCTTTTTCCTACTTTCTGTATATTCTATCCTGAACACTAGAGAAGCCAGAATTCAGAAACACCAATGGGTGCAGACAAAAAACAAGCTCCAAGAGAAACCTGCTCTTTTTAAGCCAAAAGACCAGGAATAGTGTAGCCCACTAGGCCAAAAAACATTTAACATATTTGTTCCCCAGATCTACACCACAATTTAAAAATGACTTTAGAAACCAGCAGATGGTGTAATGGTTACATTGCTGGACTCCCACATAGTCAACCATGGTTCAATTCCCACCAAAAATTCAGTGACTTAAAACTCATTCAGGCACGTGTGTATACGTGCCCAAGATCCCCAGAGGAGACTAGAGAAGGGATGGTAGTGTGGCCGTACCCCCTGGGGGGGGTGATTTCTTGCTTTCTGTCTCTCTGTCTCTGTCTCTCTGGCAAGTACACATGCCCTATACCAAAAATCTCCCTAAAAATAAAAAAAAAAAAAACCTGCTGGGCCAGCAGATAGTGTGGCGGTTAAGGTGCTGAACTCTCACATCTTAAACCACAGTTTGAGTCCTGGACCTGGTAGCTTGAAAATCACTCCAGGCATGTGTAGATGCATGCCCAAAATCCCAGGAGGAGAATGGAGGGAAAGGGACTGTGGTGTGGCTACCTCTTGGGGGAGGGAGTTGATTTCTCACTATGCCTCTCACTGTCTCTGTCTCTGTCTGTCATTTTTTCTGGTGAGCACAAACACCCTAAAAGAAATACCTCTTAAAAATAATAATTTAAAAGAAAATAATAATAATAATAATAATTTAGGGACCAGCAGGTGGTGTGGTGGTTAGGGGTGTTGGCCTCCCACATGGCAGACTGTGGTTTGAGTCCCAGACCTGGCAGCTTGCTTTCTCACTTTCCTTTTCTCTCTCCTTCCCTCTCAGTCTGTCCCTCTTTGTCAAATTAAAATAAATACATATATAGATACATACATACATAAAGTCAGATAAAATAATTCTTTTAAAAACTAAATAATTTCTATTTTGCTACAGAAAAATATGTATGTCACTTAAATATTTAATCATATTGTTATAGAATAGTGAATGCTAGTCTACTATGTTTAGTTTTAAATGTCTTCCTATTTAAGGTAATATTGCCTTTTTTAATTTGGTAAAGACATGTGCACTCACCAAAGAGAGACAGAGAGAGTAGGAAAGGAGAAAGCATCTCCCATGGAGAATGGCACTTTGCCATCTATTCTCTATGTCTCCCTCCCTTTGAGAGAAAGATACTTTGGGACAGCCCTGTAGTCTAGTGATTAAGGGAGCTAAATCCCATCTGGTTGACCACAGTTTGAATCCTAGCCCCAGTGGCTTGAAAAACATGCCAGGTACATGTGTGCCCAAATCCCAACAGGAAGGAGAAATGGAGGAGAGAGAAGTGTGGCATGACTATGCCCATCGATGGATGCTTTCTTTTCTTTCTCTCTCTTTGGAAAGCAAAACACCCTCTGACAATTAAAAAGAGAACGAGATATTTTTAAAACATTTTTGGGGGGTACAGAAGGCTCATGCACTCACCAGAGAAAAAAATGAAAGCACTCCCTAATGTTGCATGGTCATGCCATAATCCTTTTTTCTCCATCTCATCAGGATTTGGAGCATTCATGCACGAGTACCTAATGTGTTTTTCAAGTTGCTGGGGCCAGTTGACCATAAGGGATCCAGCTTCCTACAGATATTGCTTAACCTCATTGTGCTATGAGGTTGGTCCATTTAAAACTTTTTAATTATTCATTTATTTTTTACATATTTTCTTTTCTTTCTCTTGATCTATTTTTTTATTGGTTGACTTAGCTTATCTAATTTTTTATATATTTATTATTATTATTCATACATTAAATCACTATACATCATTTATATTGTGAAGAGACTTTACCCAGCATGATATACACCTCAGTCCAGCCCAGTTGAGACCACCATACACATCCTCATCAACAGATAATAAACCTTATCTGTGTCCCACAAGTGTCTTACCTCTCCATTTTTCCCCCAAGTTTCCTATGCTATTCCCCTCACACTCTCCACTTTGTCTCTAGTGCCCATTACAATTTTTAATACTTTTATGTTCTCCAGTCTTCCCGTCTCTAGCATAGAGTGCAGACAGTTGTTATATGTTAAGGAGAGATACTTATCTACTTTTAAAGAGCTCTTTATATATTAAGAATAAGAATCCTAACAAATATATCAATAATCAACTCTCATATGTTTATCCAACTATTTTTTTGCCTCTTTGCCATTTGCATTTTAATTAAAGTAGGTTTTTGAAAACATAACTTTTAGACTTAGCAAAATTATATAGGCATATGATAAAAAGGATCAAATAGTCTTACAAGGATTGTTACTTAAAAAAGGTCTTTCCTGTTTTTCCCTCCTCCTCACTCTATCCTCCACTTCACCTCCCCCAGAGGCATACTTCTTTTCATGGATTCTATAACAATTTACCTTCATAACTGTCAGAAACATGATTAGATTGCTTCTTCTTGATTTTTTTTCAGTTTTGGACATTTTCTACTGACTCACTTCCTCCTGGAAGAATAATTCTATGAATCAGCCAAAAACAACAACAACAACAACAAAAAAATCACTCACACGCATAATTACCTGCCTCTATCCTCCTAATATAGAAGCATCATAATTGTGGTCAGACTCAGATTCAGTGATTATCATCATTATGGTTTGTAAACTATAATCACAGCTAAGCCTCATAATACAGGTACTGTGATTACCATTCTCTTCCTATTCATCTCGTTTTCCCTTGAGTTAACAACTGTCTGACTTAGTTGTTTATTTACTTTTCTATATGTTTGTCATTAAGTATCCTGAAAATTCTCCCTCTGATACATCTAAATATATGGCTGTTTTATTTTTCAATTCTTGCCATCAAGAAGTGGAATTGATTTTCCCATTCTTTCTATCTGGGCTTTCTTATGATTTACATTGACCAAGAGAATATGGTGGAAAGTAACTATGTCAGTTCCAGAGCCTGCGAATCAAAAGGATTTGCAGCTTCTGTTCTCATCTTCATGCTGCCTTGAGACAACTATGGAAATAAGCCAGAGCAAGACTATTGAATGAGGCAAGATGTAGTGGGGAGAAGTATCAGTCTTCTAGATGTCAGCACAAAGATCCCAGACTGCTTGGTTCCAGTCAAGCTGCCAGATGACTGCAGCCTCATTAAGGACATTAAGCAAGACTAATAGAAACCCCTTCCAAATGTGCACAACTAAAGCTTCTGTCCCACAAAATCTTGAGTAAATAAAGTGATTGCTATTTTTAGTCACTAAGTTTTGGGGTAATTTGTTTCATGGCAACAAATAACTGATATATTTCCCAAGTGTGTAAATCTCCTCTCTACAACCTCTAATGTATTATTAAGTAATAACATTGGCAATTATAGGGAACAGCAGTTAGTGTAATGGCTATGTCGCTGAACTCTCATGTAGTCGACTATGGTTCGAATCCCTGACCCAGTGGCTTAAACTCACGCCGGGCGCGTGTGCGTGCGTGCCCAAGATCTTGAGAGAACGGAGAAGGAATTGCGGTGCGTGGGGGGGGTGGTTCTTCGCTTTCTGTCTCTGTCTCTCTCTGTCTTTCTGGCGAGCACATGCAGCCTATAGCAAAAACCTCTCCAAAACAAACAAACAAAAAAAAACATTAGCAATTATATTTGCAAACACTCATATAGTATTTATGTGCTCTACCTGTATTAACTCATGTCATCTACACCGAGGAATAGATGGTAAGTCACTGGCTCAAAGTCATATAGCTAGTCTTTTCTGATTTGTGGGATTGAAACCCAACTAGTCATATTAATATATATATTAATACAATTTATCACTTTTAATGGGTCTAAGAAGCACACATGCATGACCTGCACTAACATTCAGCATCCATTTATGATAGATTCCATACTATATGATTCTATTTATGTAACATTGTGGAAATGACAAAAGTATGGGGCTAGGAAGCAGATTAGTCATTATCAGGAGCTGATGGTGGTGGAGAGAATTTGGCTACAAAGAGGTAGCATGACAGACTTTTTAGAGTGAACACCCTGATTACATTACATTGTATAATGTGTGTAAGCGTTTGTGAATATGTGAGTGAGGAAAAAGCAGAAATATATATCTGTAGTAGCGATGCTTAGTGTGGCCACCAGAGAAGTCTGCTTCCAATGGTCACTTGAGGTCCCAAAGCTGTAATTCATAATAGGCACACAAATACAAATTAATAAGAAGTAGTATAAAGATTACGGTACTTATCAGAGTTTAATAATTTCTAGAAGAGATAGTAATAGTGCACAAGCACTTGCTAGTTGATAACACCCAGCTAAACTTTTCTGGCATTTTCTCCTCCCATGAAACTTCTGTTTGGGACACTTAGGGAAATTAATTTATGAAAGAACATCTCTTCATTGGAGACCCTCAACATCACTAAAATTCTGATCTTCTTCAATGTTTTTGTTGACCTTTTTGTCAAATAAGCCACATATCACAGAAATCTTTTAAGTTTTGTTAATGACTTGCTGAATACTATGATGCAATTTTCAACTGATCTTGTAGTGTGGCTTGCTATGTGGAAGAGATGGGATGACCAGGGTAAGAATAAAAGCATTCTGGGATTGCCTGAAAGGGAAATAAGATGCTCCTAGACAAGGGCCCTACTGGCACTGCACAGAAAGTCTATATAATGAGAAAGAGAGTTAATATCCCTGTTCCTAGAGAACCTAGCTGAATTAATATATTTGGAACAAGAATTGAAGATGGGGAGTCCAAAGTTCTACTCACAGAGTCTTGCATACCATTCACCTTCTTAGATACTTTCTGGAGCCAAATTCAGAAGAGAGAACTATTAAAATGTTAGGAGCATGGACTATTTCAGGCCAAGTTAAGGAATGAGTTCAGAATGATAAAGAAAAGGCAGATGCTATAGAGGAAAGAGTAGCTGCTTGCCTGCAGCCCCTTTCCCAGTGAGGGAAATAGCAGATGAGTTTGCAGGTGACTCAGATTCAGAAAATAATTTACCTTACCTTCTTTCCCTGTCCATATGGTTCCTGAGGATTAAAAGAAGATACATATTGCAGAGCACTAAGACCATTTCCCCCTTATATCTGCTTCTAGACAGGAAGCAATTAATTCTGAAGTAACCGACAAGTCTTCCTTCCCATAGGCCCAGTGCATCTCTGACAAGCCTCCTATTGCATAGGCACAATCAGCTCTTTCTCACTGGTTTGGTCTATTGTTTTCATCTGTACAGTTTGACCCTTCGAGTTTCTTGAGGAAAATGTGCCATATTGCCTACTTTTCTTATTACAATATCATTCTAAATCTCAGATGTAAAAACTAATGAAAAATATAGGAAAAGCAAAAAACTTGTAAATTTTTTGCCAGAGGGCACATGTGCTTGCCAGAGAGAGACAGAAAGAGGAAGAAAGAGAAAACAATTCCCCATGGATAATGGTCATGTGCAAACCCTTCTCCATTTCTCTATTCTGTTGAGATTGGGCATGTACGTGCATACACTTGCGTTTCTCAAGCCCTGGATTTAGGATTCCAACTCATAGATCAACTATGTGGGATTCAGCTGCCTTAACCAGCAGTCCAAGGAATTGGTCAGAAAAGCATGAATATTTAATCAAAGAGTTGCAAGACATCAATGTCCCCGAAAGATCACTAAGAACACACATTTAGTTGAACAATTTGGGTTTTTACTCATTGCAGCAATGGAGAATGCACATCATGGGGAACCATGGGGCATATGATTAAGAGGATGTTAAAAGAATTTTTTCAAGCTTTGGTTAAGTAATTTTCTGCAGGGTTCAAGGAAATGGAGACCTGCTCTAGATTGAGAGCTTTCAGAAAGTGGGAAAATTTCTATGACTGAGCACCTCAACAAATCTCACCTATAGAGAGGGCAGACTAGGTAGAGCAAAAATAAAGCTGGAATTGGTAAAGAAGCAGAAGTCATTTATTTTTGCCAAGAGAGGGGGATGTTTGGTATTTTGTGGCTTGCACAGTGATCTTGTTCTTGTTTGTACCTAAAGAAATGGCCTTTTTTTTGTAACATCTCAGTCTGACTCTTAGGAGGGATATTTCCTGGTCACTCTATTCTGTAGATGTGGATTTTGGCAGTTAGAGGACAGACATCATCTAATCAGGAGTTGAACTATAATTGAATGGTTACATAACCCTATGATAGAAAAGACAGTGCAAGCCCTGAATAAGGTCTGATGGCCCTATAAGTAGCACTGCAAAACTCCAGAGTTGGGAAGCTAAACCAAAACTAAACACACATTACATAATTTAGTAGATCAATTCCCATGATGAATTAGAAAGGAATTCTGTTGAGCAACAGCAACTATTTGGATTGAGACCTTAATGAAGGCTAATAAATGGGAATATAAACATATAATATGGACAGAAAAAATCGTAAGTTCAAAGGGTAAGGAATACAAAAAGGTGAGAGAACAAACCTACTAAAACAAAAATGATGTTTATGTATGTGGTTACTAAATGGAGTGAAAAGGGAATATATGAGCAAGATATGAGGATATGGGTAAAGAAGTGGGACTGAATGTCAAGGTAACTTTAGTTACCATGCAGTCATAGGAACAAAATAGGAAATGACCAAGTTACCTCCCACTTTCTTTGAAAGGTTGGGAGACCAGAGCCGTGCTTACCTTGGCAGTAAGATGGTTAAATAAGCAGAAGCAGAATTTCTTAACATTAGCAGATACTGGAAGTCAAACCACCATTTTACCTTGTATCCCACCAAAATGGTCTCAATGTAAAGATGTAGAAAAAAATTTGTTTCAAACATTTTAATTTTTTTCTTTAATTTCTTTGTTTCAATTTCTTTTATATATTCAATCACATGTTATTTAGCTTACAAAGTGAATATTCCAACATGTGTGCATTTCTCACCAGTCCAGTTAACAATACCATAAAGTTATCTTCAATAAATAATAACCCTTTTCTTTGTCCCATAAATGACTTGCCTCTCTATTTTTCTCCTTAATGTCCTTCCTCAGACTCTACTCTTTAACCCACCCTCTTCCCACACTGTATCTGGTATTCACAACCATTTACTACATTTCTATATCCTTTAGTCATTTGGTTTTGGCTATAGAGTGTGGGGTTTTGATATACATTAAGTGGAGACATACAAGGTCTCTCTCTCCTTCATAGCCTGGCTTACTTCACACAGCAGAAAATCTTCCAGATTAATCCACTTTTTGTCAAAAGTTGGAGTCTTGTTGTTTTTTATGGCTGAGTAGTATTCCATACAGTATATGTGCCACACTTTTTTTTTTTTTTGGAGATGTTTTTGCTATAGGATGTGTGCACTCACCAGAAAGACAGAGAGACAAAGAGACAGAAAGTGAGAAATCACCCCCCAGGGGGGATGGCCATGCAGCAATCCCTTCTCCTCCATTCTCTCGGGATCTTGGGCATGCACGCACAGGCACCCAGCGTGAATCTAAGCCACCGAGTCCGGGACTTGAGCCGGTTGACTACATGGGAGTTCAGCGGCATAGCCATTATACCAACCTGTGGTCCCTGTGCCACACTTTTTCAATCCATTCATCTGTTTCATGGGCATTTGGGTTATTTCCATGTCTTAGCAATTGTGAATAATACCACAATAAACATCGATGTGCAAACGCTTTTCTGATTAAGAATTATTCTGTCCTTTGGATAGATACCAAGGAGTGGGATTGCTGGATCATATGGTAGTTCTATTTGTAAATCTTTGAGGAATCTCCAAATTGTTCTCCACAGTGGCTGGATCAATTTACATTCCCACCAGCAGTGTAAGAGATTTCCCCTTTCACCACAACCCTGCCAGAATTTATCATTTTTGTTTGTTTTTTTAATTGTAGTCATTCTAACTGGGATTAGGTGGTATCTCATGTGGTTTTGATCTGCAACTCCCTTACAATGAGGGATGTTGAGCATTTTTTCATATGGCTTTTGGCTATTCATATGTCTTCCATTTTGGGGACAGCTGCTTGAGTTCCTTGTGTATTCTGGTTATCAGTCCCTTATCTGACATGTAGTTTACAAAAATATTTTGCCATTTGGAGGGCTGATTACTGTGTCTTTTGCTATGCAGAAACTTCTTAGTCTGATGTAATCCCACTTGTCTATTTTGGGGATTATCAACTGTGCTTTGGAGGTCTTATTTAAGAAGTCTTTGCCTACCCCAGTGTCTCCCAGAGTTTCCCCAGTGTTTTCCAGGAGCAGTTTTATAGTTTGAGGTCTTAGGTTTAGATCTTTGATCTACTTTGAGCTGAGTTTTGTCAATGGTGAGAGGTAGGGGTTCAGATTCATCTTTCTGCAGGTGGATATCTAGTTTTTCCAGCACCATTTGCTAAAGAGAGTTTCCTTTCACCATTGGATTGACTGGTATCCTTTGTCAAAAATCAGTTGGCTGTATGTTTTGGAGTTTATTTCTGGGGACTGGTCCACCTGTCTGTTTCTGTGCCAATATCATGCTGTTTTGATTATCACAGCTTTGGGGTTAGGAAGTGAGATGCCACCCACTCCACTCTTCTTGTGCAGGATTGCTTTGCACTCAAATCGCAGTCAGGTACATGGGTGTTCAGTGGCATAGCCATTACACTAACTGCTGGTCCCTTATGATGATCTTTTCTAGATCTGAGAAGAATGTCCCTGACACTTTGATTGGGATTGCATTAAATATGTAGATTAATTTGGGTAGAATTGCCATTTTGATTTTATTAATTCTTCTAATCAAGGACCATGGGATGTCTTTCCACTTTTTTGTGTCATTTTCAGTTTCTTTGTTTAGCTTCTCGTAGTTTTCCTTGTGGAGGTCTTTAACTTCTTTGGTTAGATTTGTTCCTAGGTATCTTATACTTTTTGTGGCTATGGTAAATGGAATTACTTTTTCAGTTCTCAGTCTGGCTGCTGTTTGTATATAGAAATGCTATAGATTTCTGTATATTGATTTTGTATCCTACAACTTTACTGTATTCATGTATTACTTCGAGGACTTTTCCATGGAAACCATTGGGTCTTCTATGTATACAACATGTCATTTGCAAATACAGATAGTTTCACCTCTTGTTTTCCTATTTGAATGCTTTTTATTTTATTCTCTTTTCTGATTGCTTTGGTGAGGACTTTCTGTACTATATTGAAAAGGAGTGGAGAAAGTGGGCATCCTTGTCTTGTACCAGTTCTTAGTGAAAAAACTTTCAGCTTTTCTCCATGCAGCATGATGTTAGCTATGGGTTTTTCTTAGATAGCCTTTATTGTGTTGAAAAATGATCCTTCTATGCTGATTTTGCTGAGAGTCTTGATCATGAAGGGATGGATTTTAATTTTTAATTGAAATACAATTATACATATTTATGAGTTGTCATGTGATATTGTGATATATACACACAATGTGTAATGATCAAATCAGTAGTTAGCATATCTATCACTTCAAACACTTATATCTGTGTTGGGAACATTCAAAATCTTCTTTTGTAGATATTCTTAAACATACAATCAATTATTGTTAACCATAGTCACCCTACTGTGTTATTAAGCACTAGAATTTAATTCTCCTATCTAACTGTGTTTTTGTACTTATTAACTGACCACTCACTATTCCTCCTTCTCCTCACCCTTCCTACCTTCTAGTACATCTCTTTTACTCTCTACTACTATGAGGTAAACTTATTTTTAGCTTCCATATATACATGAGAACACACAATATTTGTCTTTCTGTGCCTGGCTTATATCACTTAACATAATGTCCTCCAGGCTCATCCATGTTGCCACAAACAGAATTTTATACTTTTATAAGGCTGAATAATATTTCATTGTGTATGTCATGCAACATTTTCTTTGTTCATTGATGGATCCCTAGGTTGATTCTGTTTAGTGCTGCAATAAACATGGGAGTGCAGATATATCTTCAACATAGTGATTTCCTTCCTTTGGCTATATACCTGAGAGTGAGATTGCTGGGTTATGTGGTAGTTTTATTTTGAGTTTTATGAGGAGCCTCCATACTATGTTTTTTTTTTCTTTTTTACAAAAAGTATAAGTTTAATTTGGTGCAAACATTTTTTTAATTATTTTTATTATCATCATAATCTTCTTTATATTACATTGGATTACATATAACTTTACAGCGTATTACATTGCTTTTTCAAAAGGGAATGCCATGCATGTCAGTCAATACAGAGACATTAATCTCCCCGCTTCAACATTCAA
>NW_006203886.1:14933-15169 GCF_000334495.1 Tupaia belangeri chinensis
GTCTTAGGTTCAGATCTTTGATCCATTTTGAGTTGATTGTTGTTAATGGTGAAAGATGGGGGTTCAGTTTCATCTTTCTGCAGGTGGATACCCAGTTTTTCCAGCACCATTTACTAAAGGGGTTTTCCTTTTCCCAATGGATTGACTGTTATCCTTTGTCAAAGATCAGTTGGCTATAAGCTTTGAGGGTTATTTCTGGGGTCTCTATTCTATTCCATTGGTCCACATGTCTGTTT
>NW_006203886.1:15532-18474 GCF_000334495.1 Tupaia belangeri chinensis
CTTTGACTTTCTTAGTTAGGTTTATCCCTAGGTATGTTATACACCTTGTGGCTACGGTCAAAGGGATTCCTTTCTCCAGCTCTGCTTCGTTCAACTTGTTGTTCATAAATAGAAATGCTGTAGACATACTATTTTTCATAATGGCTAAACTAATTTACATTTGCACAAAAGGTGTAAAACGGTCCTCCTTTCTCTACATTCTTGCCAGAATTTGTTATTTTTTTGTTTTTCTTTTTGATAACAGACATTCTAACTGGGGTGAGATGATATCTCATTGTGGTTTCTGTTGTTGTCACTGTTCTGAATTCTCTCTTTATTATTTTTTTTTCATTTTAGCAGTTTTTAATAAGAACGGCATATAAGATTATTTTACTCCTGCATCTTCTCGATTGTTTCTTCCTTATATTTGCCCTTTTCATTTCCTACTTGGCGAGGTTTGGCTTTCCGTTCAAGGATCCTTTTGCGGTCTTTGTCCAGCTTTAGTCTGGTGATAATCACCTTGCTGGGGTGAATCCCCACATGGACCATTGTGCCATTAGCCTTTTCCCACTGCACCCGCTCAATATAGTTGACATATTTCTTCCTGTAAACTTGGACCACTTTGCCAATTTGCTGACCTTTATAGTGTCCTCGCACAACCTGAACTTCATCATCCTTTCAGATGGGCATAGATTGCACGTTGTACTTCTGCCTCAGCTCTTTGGAAAGGGGGGAAGACATTATTTTCCTTCAGATGTGGGAAGGCACATTGAAATGCCTTTTATGGTTCTTGCTTCGGTCAGAAGTCACGAAAGGACTGAACTTCATTTTGGCCGCTGCAGCTCCAGCAATGGCCGCGCAAGAGAAAAAGCTCTTTATTATAATTTTTAATTGACACATAATTGTTATACATATTTATGAAGTACAGTATAATTTTGTTCAATCCACGAATACAATGTGTAATGATTGTACTAAAGCAATAAGCATATACAACATCTCAAAACATTTATCATTACTTTGTGTTGCAAACATTTGTGATTTTCTCTTCTAGCTAATTTGAAACATACATTAAATTGTCACGAATTTTAGTTATTCTACTACACTGAAGTGTCCATCAACTGATGAATAAATAGATAAATAAATTGGTATATCTCATTGTGGTTTTTATTTGCATTTCTCTGATGATTAATGATGTTGACCATTTTTTTTCATGTATTTATTGACCATTTGTATGCCATCTTTTTTATGAGAAAAAGGAGAGAAAGCAGGGGAGTGAGAAGGAGAGAAAGAGAAGCATTTTTTGACAGGGTCTCACTGTTTCAATCCTCTGATCAAGCCTACCTGAAAGATAGTTTCACTGCTTTTTAAACTCTGATGTACTAGTTTTCTATCATTACCATAACAAATGACCGTAAAGCTAGTGGCTTACAACAACACAAATTTATCACCTCAAAGTTTTGTAGGATATAAGTCCAGGCACTTAGTTAGGACCATAAGCACTTGCCACCATGCCTGGCCTGTTCAGGATCCAGGATCCATACTCAAGTCTCCCATGTGACCCCAGCTTCATGTAGCAGTGTTCTACCCCTTGCACTAGTGTGGCTGAGCCTGTATGTTTCCTTTTGAGAAATGTCTATTTATCCCACTCACCCATTTTTTAAGTAGATTATTTGGTTTTTGCTGTTAATCGGAGCATTTCATTACCACTGCACCACCAGCTGACCCAACAAATGAAACTGTGCAAATGTAATTAAGGTTACTGAAGTTAAGGAAATCATCCTGAATTGTCTAGGTGAGCCCAATCAAATCACATGGGCACTTAAAAATAGAATTTTCTCCAACTGCAGACAGAAGAGGTGTGGTAGGAGATGACAGATTCAAAGCATCAGAAGGACTCAACATGGCACTTCTGGCTTTAAAGATGGAGGAAGCAATGTGACAAGGAATGCAGGTGACCTTAAATAGCAAAGACAGGGTTCTGGCTTATAGCCAGTGAGGAAATGGAGACTTCAACACTACAAGCTGCAATGAACTGAATTCAGTCAAAAATCTGAGTGATTGTGGAAGCAGATTTTCTCCCAGAGCTTCCAGAACATAGCCCAGGTTGGGTGACACCTTGATCTCAGCATTGTGATATCCTGAGTAGAATCCCAGAGGGCCACCTGAACACAGGGCCTAAAAACTGTGAGATGATAATTTTATGTTGTTTTAAGCCACTAACTTTGTGGTCATTTGTTATGGCAATGATATAAAACTATATCAGACTTTTAAATGCAGTGAAGATATCTTTCAGGGGAACCAGCAGTTAGCGTAATGGCTATGTCGCTGGACTCCCACGTAGTCGACCGCGGTTCGCGTCTCGGACCCGGTGGCTTAAATCTCACGCCGGGCGCGTGTGCGTGCGTGCCCAAGATCCCAAGAGGAGAATGGAGGAGAAGGGATTGCGGCGTGACCATCCCCCCTGGGGGGTGATTTCTCGCTTTCTGTCTCTATGTCTCTCTCTGTCTGTCTGGCAAGCGCATGCGCCCTATAGCGAAAACCTCTCCAAAAAAAAAAAAAAAAAAAAAAAAAGATATCTTTCAGGAACTAAAGCAAAGTAAAACACATTTCCAGATAATGAAAAAACTAAAAGAATTTCTCACCAGCAAAACTACCCTTTAAAAAATGGATAAACATAGGGCAAGTAGGTGGTGGGCAACCATAGTTCAAGTCCTGGACCTGGTGGCTTGAAAATCATGCCTGACATGTGTGAATGCATGCCAAAAATCCCAGGAGAATGGTGAAGGGATTGCAGTGTGGCCATCCCCCCTGAGAGTGATTTCTCACTTTCCCTCTCACTGTCTCTCTGGCGAGCACACGTGCCCCTATGGCAAAAATGTTAAACAAAGAAGGCTAAAAAGGCAAAAAAGGCTAAACGAAGTTCTACATGGTCTGTCAGCCTATTCTATACTTCTAATAGTGCT
>NW_006203886.1:18759-19121 GCF_000334495.1 Tupaia belangeri chinensis
CCGGGTTCGGGACCCGAACTGCATTCGACTACATGGGAATCCAGTGACATAGCCATTACGCTAACTGCTGGTCTCAAATCTGAGTACTCTTTGAAAGTGGTCTTGTACTTGTGGTTCTGACCAAAATGGAATAGCACAATTATTCTCAGGTCTTCCCTCTCATAACTAAAACACTCTGGAATTCATGAGCATAAGAACTGGGAAGGAGACTGTTAGGTGGCATGGTGGTTAAAGCACTGGACTCCCACATGGCTGACCACAGTTTAAGTCCTGGACCTGGTGGCTTGCCTTCCCACTTTCCCTCTCTCTTTCTTACTCTCTTTTTCTATCACTTTCTGGTCAAATTTAAAATAATAATAATA
>NW_006203886.1:19402-48660 GCF_000334495.1 Tupaia belangeri chinensis
CTTGAACTGCGGTTGACTACGTGGGAGTCCAGCGACATAGCCATTATGCTAACTGCTGGTCCCCAAGCTCATCGTATTTATTTTGCACTTTATTTCTATTATTACATTGTAATATATAATGAAATATGTCTACAACTCACCATAATGAAATATTTGCAGTTTCTTTCCAGTGCTATCATCATTACCTCAGCTCCACCTCAGATCATCAGGCATTAGATTCTTATAAGGAGCACACAATATAGAACTCTTGCATTGCAGTTCACAGTAGGGTTTCTGCTCCTATGATAATTGAATGCAGCTGCTGATATGGGAGACAGCTGAGCCCAGACAATAATGCCAGAGATGTGATGGCTCTAAATATAGATGAACCTTTGCTCATTTGCTTGCTGCTCACCTCCTGCTCTGCAGTCTGTTTCCTAACAAGCCACAGGCCCGTATTCCTGGCCTCACATGTATATATGGGACAGGTCAGTGAAGAAGCTTTCAAATCAGACCCACCAACAGGCACAGGCAAAAAGCCTCCAGGAAAGCTTGTTGGCCCTATTCAAAAGACAAGGGAAAGCATGACCCAACAGAACAGAAAATCTTTTTGACAATACTCACCCTTTTCCGGCCAAACACCAGTAGAAAATCCTGCCCCTTCTCCAGTTTCAGCAGGGTGCATGTGGAGCTGATCATTTACTCTGCCCTACTATCCCACATAAACAGGGGATGGTGCTCTGATTCTGCGGTAGTGTCAGCGGGACAGAGCAAGAAGTTAATATTCCACCTGCTGCCCAGTGCAAGCAGGTGATACTGCAAATCTGCTGGTTAGTGGTGCCAAGTCAGGATGGAGATAAGATCTTGTATTCCTCTGTGTGAAAGAAACAAGCAGTGCTCCAGTTTTTTCACAATGATAGTGTTATTGAAGTCTAGCAACAAGCTTTGCTTTCACTACACTTGCCATCAACAAGGCAAGTCGGGATTAGTCAGCAATCTACTTTCCTCTCACTTTTTTTTTTGGAGAGGTTTTTGCTATAGGGTGCATGCGCTTGCCAGACAGAGAGAGACAGAGAGACAGAAAGCGAGAAATCACCCCCCAGGGGGGATGGTCACGCCACAATTCCTTCTTGTCCACTCTCCTCTGGGGATCTTGGGCACACATGCACATGCGCCTGGCGTGAGTTTTAAGCCACTGGGTCCGGGATGTGAACCACGGTCGACTACGTGGGAGTCCAGCGACATAGCCATTACGCTAACTGCTGGTTCCCTTTTTCTTTCACTTCTGAGGTCAGCAGGGCCTAGTAAGAAGCTGAAGCTCTATACCCATCTGGAAGCAATGAGAGTGAACAAGGTTACTGCTTTGGAATCAGTGGTTCCCAGTTAAGAGTTGAGCCTCAAGCCCCACATAATATCAATAAGACAGAACAAGGTGGTGAAAAACAGTCAGAGGATATTGTTTCCCTACCCCCACACCCATGCCCTCAGCAGGAGCCAGTGGAAATGACTTTACACATTGATATGCAGGCAATAAAGTGGAGCAAGTCAGTGTCCCACTTTCATTCTCAAGATGTCTCCAGGGTCAAGGGGAAACAGGATTTCTGTGAGTGAGCACTTAACCAGAGTGATATAGGCAGAAGCCATTAGGAAGCCGAACATATATACCAACCTAGTCCCTGTGGTACATTTTAACAAGAATGTTCCTGTTTAAAAAGAAAATTGTATTGACACTCAAACTGGAATAGCTATGACTAGACTAGTGTGAGGTCAGCAGATATGCAATACAAGCTATCTGCATGTCAGAAGACACTGTCATCAGGGTCAGTTGGAGTAGAAAACACTGTTCAGGGCCAGGGAAGTGCTATGGAGTCAGGAGATGTTGCCCTTGGTGCCATTGGTGATTCACAGATACTGTGCTGGGGCCTAGTAGAGAGTCACAAAGTACTGTGATGGAGATTAATGAGGAGGCTCAGTAGGGGTTCCATTGGAGGAAAACTAAAGGTAAGCAGAGGATACTGGAAGAGTATATAGTGTCCAAATCCCCATTGTCCCTGAACACTGTTGGTTCTCCAATTTCTCCCAGCAGTGTTTGCTCTCCTCTTATTTTCCTTCACCACACTATTGGTTGGACTTTCCCTTCCCCCAATCACAATGTTTGTGAAAACCCCATGAGCTCCTTGCACTGTGCCTCATGATATCCTATTTGCTTCCTACCCCAGGCCTGTTAAATAACTCCCATGACAACTATGGTCTACCACCCAGATCTCCCTTCAAGGAAAGATAGTTCTTTCTCTAGTTGTCAGCTGACAGTACTAAGGACTATCAATCCCTTCAAGAATTGTCTTATCTACAGAGAGGTACCTTGCTCAAGATCATGCCCTTTCCTGGGGCAGTTCACATTCAATGTCTGATCAAGTCCAGGGGATGAGGGCTCAATACAAGAAAGCCATTCTAGCTCTAGAGCTCCCTGTGGGGTTTCCCAAAACTGTCATTTGGTCTGCAACACAGTTCACTTTCTCCCTTTGTTCAATCTAGCTTCCTTCCCCTTTTTCCCACAAGCACTTTTCCCAAGGGCCCTCCCTGCTACAGTTTTGATAATATTTTGTCTTCCAAAGGTTCTTCTTTGGGAATTTGGTCCTCAGTACAATGGCATTGGGAAGTGGTGAGACCGCTAGGAGATGAGGCTTAGGGAATGGTATTTGAAGCATGGGGGCACTGCCCTCATGAATGGATTAGTGCTGTCCTGAGAGAGAGAGTGCAAGAAATGGCGTGAGTTTCTCTCTTTCTCTCTCAGGAAGGAGAGTTCCTGCAAGAACAAGTTGTTATAAAAGTAAGAGCTTCCCACAGGTCTCTCTCTTTTTCCACATGCCTACCTTCTGCTGTTTCTGTTGACCATGTCGTAATGCAGAACCAGAGGCTGGCCAGATACCAACCCCATGTTCTTGGACTTTCCAGCTGCCAGAAATCATGAGCCAAATAAACAGCTCTTCTTTAAAAATCACTCAGTCTTATGTATTTCTGCTTAGCAACACAGTAAAGAACTAAGGTACTCCCTAATAAATATTTTGTACTTTAAACTCTGAGAGTCTGCTTCCTAGGGAACTCATTGTATAACAGTTGGTACTAGAAGTGCTCTGAGAAAAGCAAGCTGTGGATGAGATGGGGTTCTGGAACTGGATCACTCACTGCCCGCCTAACAAGAAGACATCATCATTGGTAGCAGGTGGTGCTCAAATGGCTCCTGGAATAAAGAAACAATTCAATTATTAAAATTCATAGCTTATATTGCTGAGCTCAACTGACAATCCAGAAAAAACTAATAAAAGGCAGAGAGTGTGGACCAGCTAGTGGCATGGTGTTTAAGCCAGATAGATCCCACATGGACGACTGAGTGGTTAGAGTCCTGAACCTGGTTGCTTGAGAAACATGCCAGGCACATGTGTGTGCATGCCCAAAATCTCAAGAGGAGAGTAGAAGAGAAGGGACTACAGCATGACCATCCTCCCTGGGAGTGCTTTCTCACCCTCCTTCTCTCTTTCTCTACCTCCCTGGTAAACTCATGTGCCCTATAACAAAAACAAACAACAAAAAAGGAGAGAGTAATTAACAGGTGATTAAAACCCAAGGATAAGTCCAAGAGGGATTCCTTAATCTTCTGTAGTGGGAAGACAAAGAATGCTAAGGCCCAGGACATGGTCAGAGTAGTGGAACACAAAGAAAGCTAAACTCCCAACCAAAGCAATTCTGCTATACCAAGGTCAGGGCTCTAGTTGAAAAAGAATACAGCCTTCATACATGCATTGGGAGTATCTGAGTTGACCTTCCCAAACTTGAATCTCCAGATTCTTCTTATTCCAGTTACTATGACTATGTTGCAATTTCTCAAAAACTTAGTTATGGAGGCCAGCAGGTGGTGGTGTGGTTAAGGTGCTGGATTCCCACATGGCAGACCACAGTTTATCTCAGACCCAGATGCTTGAAACTCACATGGGGGCGTGTGTGTGCATGCCCAAAATCCTCAGAGGAGAACGGAGGAGACGGGATTACAGTGTAGCCATCCCATTGGGGAGTGATTTCTCACTTTCTGTCTTTCTGTATCTCTGTCTCTCTGGCAAACACATACACCCTATAGCAAAAATCTCTATAAAACAAAACTTAGTTATGTAAGACAATTATTTATTATGTTCACAGATTTTGTGAGTCAGAAATTACTTACCTGGGCAGTTCTTGATTGAGTCTCTCTTTCGATTGAATTAGACTTGCGGGGTCTTCAAAAAGTTCATGGAAATATGATTTATAAAAAATTATACATAGACTTCACATTTTTTTTACACAAAAATAAACTTGTATTTTAATTTTGTACTTCCACAAAGCTTTTGAAGTCCCCTCATATTGGCGAGGCTGAAGTCATTTGAAGATCATCTGATCCTGGAGTATCTACTTCCAAGTTAGCTCACTCACATGGCTAGCAAGTTGGTACCGTCTGTTGGCCAGACAGCTCAGTTTTTCTACACATGGCTTTCTCCATAGAGCTGACCTCACAACATGGCAGCTAGCTTCCTCCAGAGTAAAAGACCCAAGAGATCAAAGGAGAAGCTACAATTGTTTTGATGATGCAGACTCGGAAGTCACACATGATCACTTCCATTGTACTGGTCACACAGGACCAAGTCTTTATTCAACATAGGAGAGAACAATACAAAGGCATGAATCCCAGAAGTCAAGGATTGTTAGGGGCCATCTTGGAAAGTGATTACCATCTTTCTGAACTCTGTAAGCCTGCTAAAGTGGTCCTTCCCTCTCTGTCAAGAACTTGCACACCCTTGTATTGAATTACAGCACTGGGCTCCCATGTGGTAGACTGAGAAGTATCTTCTCCTCTTAACCCTTTTCAGAATTTTGGGCACAAACACACACACGCACGTCTGGTGTGAGTTTGAGTCCTGGACCTAGAAGCTTGAAACACACTGGGCATGTGTGTATGTGTGCCCAAAATCCCAAGAGGAGAATGAAGAAGGAATTGTGGCATGGCCATCCCTCTAGGGGGTGACTTCTCACTTCCTGTCTCTCTGTCTGTCTCTGTCTCTCTGTAAGCATATGCACCCTATAGCAAAAAAAATCTCTCTCAAAAAAAATTTTGGGGGGGGAACCAGCAGTTAGCGTAATGGCTATGTCGCTGGACTCCCACATAGTTGACCGCGGTTCGTGTCCCGGACCCAGTGGCTTAAAACTCACGCCGGGCGCGTGTGCGTGCGTGCCCAAGATCCTGAGAGGAGAATGGAGGAGAAGGGATTGTGGCGTGACCATCCCCCCTGGGGGGTGATTTCTCGCTTTCTGTCTCTATGTCTCTCTCTGTCTGTCTGGCGAGCGCACGTGCCCTACAGTGAAAATCTCTCCCAAAAAAAAAAATTTTTTTTTTTTTGCAGGGGAGAGGGACACCTGCACCATTAAGTTCAGTGGTTTCTCTCCCTTCTGGGCCAGGGTTGACAAAAGGAAAAGCTGTTACAGAATTTTCCTCACTGATTGCTTTGAGGATAACAGAACTGTGAAGCAACAAAGGCCAATTTCCAGATATAGACCAGTTTTCAGACCTAAAACTCGTTGATTGGTCCACAGAAGAAAAGATCAAACAATACCATATCAAGTATACATGGTACCTAGTGGATAACATGACTATATCAATAGATATAAAATAAGCATTGGGTACAAATAGGCATTCTCGAGCAAAATTCAAACTGAAGCAAGAATATTTAAAATAAATACAGCAAAGATCATGTACTAAAAAGCATCAAGAAACAACACTGAATTGAAAAATACTGAAGAAACCAACAAGATAGGTTTCATAATCACCATTACTCAGCACTGTTTTGACAGTTTTTATTACTGCAATAGAAATGAAAAGATGAAACCAATAGACTGCACAATGAGGAAAAGAGTAATTTCTATTTGCATATTATACCATTGTGTGACAAGAAAATCTGAACAGGAACGTGTGTTAAATTGATGGGATACAGGATAAAATTACAAAATTAGCTTTTCTTGGGGCCACTAGGTGGCATAGTGGTTGAGACTCCCACATGGCCGACTCTGGTTTCAGTCCTGGACTCAGCAGCTTGAAACTCACATCAGGCATGTGTGCGTGCATGCCCAAAATTCTGAGAAGGGATTAGAGGAGAAGGGCTTGTGGCATGGCCATCTTCCCTGGGAGGAGGGATTTACTGCTTTCTGTCTCCCTGTCTCTCTGTCTCTCTGGTGAGTGCACATGTCCTAGAGCAAAAATCTTTCTCAAAAAAAAAATAGCTTTTCTCTATACTTGTGTTACTTCCTCTGGTAGCAGTAATGTTCTATATTTTTATGGAATTGAGTTACACAACTATGTTAATTTTTGACAACTCAATTAATATTCCCTTAAGGGTTGTGCATTTCATGATGTATATTGCACATAAAATGTAAAAAGCCATAAAAAGCATAGAACTCAGTATTATATAATTATACATACACTGAAGTATTTTGGGGGAGTACTGCTATCTCAAAATTATTTTTGAAATACATCAAAAAGTGAGGAGGATTGATGGATGGACAGAGGGTTGACTGAACTGATGTTTTAAAGTGCAGTTCCCAACAACTAAAGACTGGATTTTAAAACACGACACAGATACATGATGTAATACTATTCAGCCATAAGGAACAGCAAGACTGGGACCAGCAGTTAGCATAATGGCTATGTCGCTGGACTCCCATGTAGTCGAACACAGTTCGTGTCCCAGACCCAGTGGCTTAAAACTCATGCCAGGCACGTGTGCGTGCATGCCCAAGATCCCAAGAGGAGAATGAAGGAGAAGAGATTGCGGCGTGGCCATCCCCCCTGGGGGGTGATTCTCGCTTTCTGTCTCTCTGTCTCTCTCTGTCTGTCTGGCAAGCGCACGCGCCCTATTAACAAAAACCTCTCCCCCCCAAAAAAAAAGAACAGCAAGACTGTCATCCAGTACAAAGCAGATAAATCTAGACGATTTAATACTAAGTGAAATAAGCTAGTCTATGAAAGGCAATTATGCCTCCACTAAATATAATGTCTGCACCGTATGACAAAAATTGAAAGATTCAAAGACAGTCAGAAGACAAGTGTAGACACCAGAGCCTGTGTGGAAGGGGGCTCAATGGTGAGGGCTGGGTAGGAGGGGCTCAGAAAAAAAGAAGTTAACAGATACAAGAATGTAAGTTTCTTTGTTGAAAATTATGTATACAGGAATATCCTTGATTTGTTTATAACACACTGCATGCATGCTTGGGTAAAAACATATTGTTTTGTTCTAGGGCACAATTTTGACATTCTCCCTTTCTGTTGCTGCACCTGGATAAGCCATAGGTGAAATTGCTTCAATGTGAAAATTAAACTGTTTTCAATTCCCAAATAAACTACACTTAAGAATGGAATTTTTTTTAATTGTATGGCATAAAGACATACAACAATTAAATATAGGTAAGAAACTATAAAATAAAATAACTTTTTTTTAAAGATAGAGATTTTTGCTACAGAGCACATGTGCTCACTGGAGAGACAGAGAGAGACGAAGAGACAGAAAGCAAGAAATATCCTCCCAGGCAGGGGGACTATATCAATAGATATAAAATAAGCATTGGGTACAAATAGGCATTCTCGAGCAAAATTCAAACTGAAGCAAGAATATTTAAAATAAATACAGCAAAGATCATGTACTAAAAAGCATCAAGAAACAACACTGAATTGAAAAATACTGAAGAAACCAACAAGATAGGTTTCATAATCACCATTACTCAGCACTGTTTTGACAGTTTTTATTACTGCAATAGAAATGAAAAGATGAAACCAATAGACTGCACAATGAGGAAAAGAGTAATTTCTATTTGCATATTATACCATTGTGTGACAAGAAAATCTGAACAGGAACGTGTGTTAAATTGATGGGATACAGGATAAAATTACAAAATTAGCTTTTCTTGGGGCCACTAGGTGGCATAGTGGTTGAGACTCCCACATGGCCGACTCTGGTTTCAGTCCTGGACTCAGCAGCTTGAAACTCACATCAGGCATGTGTGCGTGCATGCCCAAAATTCTGAGAAGGGATTAGAGGAGAAGGGCTTGTGGCATGGCCATCTTCCCTGGGAGGAGGGATTTACTGCTTTCTGTCTCCCTGTCTCTCTGTCTCTCTGGTGAGTGCACATGTCCTAGAGCAAAAATCTTTCTCAAAAAAAAAATAGCTTTTCTCTATACTTGTGTTACTTCCTCTGGTAGCAGTAATGTTCTATATTTTTATGGAATTGAGTTACACAACTATGTTAATTTTTGACAACTCAATTAATATTCCCTTAAGGGTTGTGCATTTCATGTTGTATATTGCACATAAAATGTAAAAAGCCATAAAAAGCATAGAACTCAGTATTATATAATTATACATACACTGAAGTATTTTGGGGGAGTACTGCTATCTCAAAATTATTTTTGAAATACATCAAAAAGTGAGGAGGATTGATGGATGTACAGAGGGTTGACTGAACTGATGTTTTAAAGTGCAGTTCCCAACAACTAAAGACTGGATTTTAAAACACGACACAGATACATGATGTAATACTATTCAGCCATAAGGAACAGCAAGACTGGGACCAGCAGTTAGCATAATGGCTATGTCGCTGGACTCCCATGTAGTCGAACACAGTTCGTGTCCCAGACCCAGTGGCTTAAAACTCATGCCAGGCACGTGTGCGTGCATGCCCAAGATCCCAAGAGGAGAATGAAGGAGAAGAGATTGCGGCGTGGCCATCCCCCCTGGGGGGTGATTCTCGCTTTCTGTCTCTCTGTCTCTCTCTGTCTGTCTGGCAAGCGCACGCGCCCTATTAACAAAAACCTCTCCCCCCCAAAAAAAAAGAACAGCAAGACTGTCATCCAGTACAAAGCAGATAAATCTAGACGATTTAATACTAAGTGAAATAAGCTAGTCTATGAAAGGCAATTATGCCTCCACTAAATATAATGTCTGCACCGTATGACAAAAATTGAAAGATTCAAAGACACACAGAAGACAAGTGTAGATACCAGAGCCTGTGTGGAAGGGGGCTCAATGGTGAGGGCTGGGTAGGAGGGGCTCAGAAAAAAAGAAGTTAACAGATACAAGAATGTAAGTTTCTTTGTTGAAAATTATGTATACAGGAATATCCTTGATTTGTTTATAACACACTGCATGCATGCTTGGGTAAAAACATATTGTTTTGTTCTAGGGCACAATTTTGACATTCTCCCTTTCTGTTGCTGCACCTGGATAAGCCATAGGTGAAATTGCTTCAATGTGAAAATTAAACTGTTTTCAATTCCCAAATAAACTACACTTAAGAATGGAATTTTTTTTAATGGTATGGCATAAAGACATACAACAATTAAATATAGGTAAGAAACTATAAAATAAAATAACTTTTTTTTAAAGATAGAGATTTTTGCTACAGAGCACATGTGCTCACTGGAGAGACAGAGAGAGACGAAGAGACAGAAAGCAAGAAATATCCTCCCAGGCAGGAGGGATGACCATGCTACAATTCCTTCTCCTCCATTCTCTTCACAGGATTTTGGGCACACATGCACATATTCCCAGCATGAATTTCAAGCCTCTAGGTCTGGGACTTGAACCATGGTCATTCATGTGGGAGCCCAGTGACATAACCATCACATCGTCTGCTGGTCCAGATAAAATAAAATTTCAAAAGTGCAAGTATAATAAAATCCTAATTCAAATTTGTTGTGTGTTAGAAATTTTTCATAATAAAATGTTAGGAAAACAGATGTATCTGTACCTAATAATATAGTTTCAAATATATAAGGCAAAAATTGACAGAAGAAAAAAGAAATGAATAAATCACTATCTCACCAGAAAATTTACCTTATACCTATTAAATTAGTATAACAAGCTGATGAATATAATTAGTAAAGATTCACATTTTTAAAGAATTATTTTAATTTATTTATTATAATTTTTCTTCAGTTTGACCAGCAAGAGACAGAGATAGAGAGGAAGGGAGAGTGAGAAAGCAAGCTGCCAGGCCCAGGACTCGAACCATGGTTGACCATGTGGGAGTCCAGTGCTTTAAACACCAGGCCACCTGCTGGTCCCAGGATTTACATGTCTTTAACAACATGATTATCATTTAAAATAGGCGCATTCCTTTCAAGCAATAGAGGGAACATTTATGAAAATGAATAATGGTCTAGGTCATAAAGCAAGTTTCCACATATTTCAAGGAATGAGTTTCATGCAGGCCACATTTTCTTCTCATTCAGAATTGAGTTAGTCAGTATCAAAAAGGTAAATTTTAAAAAGAAACTATGGCCTAATATCCCTGATGAATACAGATGCAAAATTTCTCAACAAGATATAAGCTAATTGTATCCACCAACACATTAAAAAGATTATAAGCCATGATAAAATAGGTTTTATCCTGGGAATGGAAAAGTGGTTCAACATATGCAAAACAATAAATGTAATACATCATATTAACAGAAGGAAAGATAAAATCTATATGATCAAGTAAATCAATTCAGAAAAAGCATTTGATAAAATGCAGCATCCATTTATGATTAAGACTCCCAGCAAAATAGGCATAGAAGCAACATTTCTCAACACAAAAAATAAAGCCATCTATGAAAAACCCATAGTTATCATCATACTGAATGGGGAAAAGCTGAAAGCTTTTCCAATAAAAACTGGAACAAGACAGGGTTGCCCATTTCTTCACTCCTTTTCAATATAGTACTGGAAGTCCTAGTCAATGTAATCAAGAGAATAAAATAAAAGGCATGAAAATAGGAGGAAAAGAAGTGAAATTATCAGGGAACCAGCAGTTAGCGTAATGGCTATGTCGCTGGAATCCCATGTAGTTGACCGCGGTTCGCGTCCTGGACCCGGTGGCTTAAAACTCACGCCGGGTGCATGTGTGTGCATGCCCAAGATCCCGAGAGGAGAATGGAGGAGAAGGGATTGCGGCGTGACCATCCCCCCTGGGGGGTGATTTCTCGCTTTCTGTCTCTCTGTCTCTCTCTGTCTGTCTGGCGAGCACACGCGCCCTATAGTGAAAATCTCTCCAAAATAAAAGAAGTGAAATTCTCTATTTGTAGATGACATGATTATATACATAGAAAATCCAAAATAATCCACAAAAAACTTCTGGAAGTGATCAATGAATATAGTAAAGTGGCAGGAAACAAAATCAACATACAAAAATCTATAGCATTTCTATGAACAAGGAGCAGACTGAGGTAGAATTGAAGAAAGCAATCCCATTTTCAATAGCCAGAAAAGTATAGGATATCTATGAATAAACCTAATCAAAAAGTCAAAGACCTCTATAAGGAAAACTGAAAAACTTTAAAAATAAAAATGATACAAAAAAAATGGAAAGACATTCCATGTTCATGGATTGGAAGAATAAATATAACAAAAAGTTAATTCTACCTAAATTAATTTACAAATAGAATGCAATCTCAATCAAATTACCAGAGATACTCTTCACAGAATTAGAAAAAACAATAATAGAATTTGTCTGGAATCATAAAAGGCCCTGTGTTGCCAAAGCAATACTGTACACAAAGAATAAAGTAGGAGGCATCTCATTCCCTGACCCCAAAATATATTACAAAATTTTGATAATCAAAACAGCATGTACTGGCACAAAAACAGGCACATATAACAAATGGAACAAAATAGAAAACCCAGAAATAAACCCCAAAATATGCAGTCAACTGATTTTCAACAAAGGATGCAAGTTATTCCAGTGGGGAAAATAAAATCTGTTTAGTGAATGGTGCCAGAAAACCTGGGCATCCACCTGGAGAAAGATTAAACTGGACCCCTATCTCTCACCATTAACAAAAATCAACTCAAAATGTCTCAAAGATGTAAACATAAAACTCAAACTATAAAACTGCTGGTAAAAAAACACAGGAGAAACTCCTGGAGACATTGGAATAGGCAAAGACTTCATTAAATAAGATCCCCAGAGCACAGAAAATAATCCTGAAAATCGACAAGTGGAATTGTATCAGGTTACAAAGCTTCTGCATAACAAAAACACAATAATTAGAGTGAAGAGGCAACCCTCAGAATGGGAGACTATATTTGCAAACTATGCCTCAGATAAGGAACTGATAACTAGATAACAACATGGTACTGGCACAAAAACAAGCAGCTTACCTGAAAAAAAAAATCAATCCAATTAAAAGATGGGCAAATGAGCTGAACAACTCTCCAAGACATACAAACAGCCAAAAAGCATATGAAAAAAGGGTCAACATCCCTTATCATAAGGGAGATGCAAAGCAAAACCACAATGAGATACCACCTAACCCCAGTCAGAACGGCTATGATTAAACAAATAAAGAATGATAAATGCTGATGAAGCTGTAGTAAAAAGGGAACTCTCCTACACTGTTGGTGGGAGTGTAACTTAGTACAACAATTGTGGAGAACAATATGGAGGTTCCTCAAAAAACTTTAAATAGAACTACCATACAATCCAGCAATTCCACTCTTCGGTATCTACCCAAAGGATAGGAATACATTCAGTCAGAAAAGCACACATCCATGTTTATTGCAGTGTTATTCACAATTGCAAGACATAGAATCAACCCAAATGCTCAGGAACAGACAAGTGGATTGAAAAAGTGTGGCATGGGGACCAGCAGTTAGCATAATGGTTATATTGCTGGACACCCATGTAGTCGACCGCAGTTCACGTCCCGGACCCAGTGGCTTAAAACTCATGCAGGGCACATGTGCGTGTGTGCCCAAGATCCCAGGAGGAGAATGGAGGAGAAGGGATTGCGGCATGGCCATCCCCCCTGAGGGGTGATTTCTTGCTTTCTGTCTGTCTCTCTCTGTCTTTCTGGTGAGCGTACATGACCTATAGCGGAAACCTCTCCAAAAGAAAAGAAAAGAAAAGAAAAAGTGTGGCACATATACATTGTGGAATACTACTCAGCCTTAAAAATCTATGATACCTTGGCATTTGATAAAAGTGGATGAATATCAAAGATTTAATGCTAAGTGAAGCAAGCCAGACTTTAAAGAGAGGCAGTGTATGTCCCCATTTAATATATACAGAATGTCTACATTCTATGGCAGATACTGAAAGATTGGAAGGTATAAAAGCATGGAGAGCAACTGTGGATAGTAGCGACAGTGTGGGAGGAGGTTGGGCAATGGGAGACAGAGAGAGGGAATTGAGGGGAGGGAAGCAAACATTTAACCAACACAAAAATGGAAAATTTCTGTTGATAATGTTTATAGTAATGTCTTTGATGAGACTGACATGCAATGATTAATGCTGGAAAGTTGTTTTTTTTTTGTCTAAGAATTATTTTATTTAACTTTATTTATTATTATTATTTGTTTCAATCTGACCAGAGAGAGAAAAAGAGAAAGCAAGCAAGCAAGCAAGCTGCCAGGTTTGAGACTCAAACCACGGTCAGCCATGTGGGAGTCCAGCATCTTTAACCACCACACCACCTGCTGGCCCCAGGAAGAATCGTTTTGTATATTGTGAAGATGTATTGTGATTAAATGTTTTTAAAAAAATAATTTTTAAAAAGGATGAACTTACTCAAGAAATTCAAATGTGCTTAAAAATAACTCGAGTCAAAATATCTAAAATCAAAATGTTTAGAACTTTAACATTAAAATACTACATGCCAAACTCTATGTGTCTTGAATATAAATTTATGGCCTTAATGTATGTATGGAAGAAAAGTCTGGACATTAATGGGTTAGGCACCCAAATTAAGTTAGAAAAGATACATTACTGGCTCCATAGACTTCCCACCCAAGGCCCCATAGACTTTTTTTTAAAGAATTATTTTATTGCAATTTATCAATTATTATTTTCCAGTTTTATCAGAGAGAGACAAAGAAAGAGAGAGAGAGAAAGTGAAAAGGCAAGCCACCAGGTCTGGGACTTGAACTGTGGTCAGCCATGTGGGAGTCCAGCACCTTTAACCACCATGCCACCTGCCAGTTCTGACCACATAGACCTTTGATCACATACAGGCACAACTTCATTGCTGACACCAGGAACATCCTATGTCTCAACCTACAGACTATTATTAGTGACACCACAGACTTTCATTAATACACTCAGCTAATTTCATTCACCACACAGACCACTGTCATTCACCTCACAGATCACCTCATCACTCATTCCACAGGACATTCAACATTCACCTTCCACACCCCCAACACTGTTACACCCCATCACTCACACAACATACCCCTGTTACTCATCACATGGACTCCTATCATTCACTTCACAAACCATTCCTGTTCCCCAGATAACCTCAGAATCTGCATTGAACCACTGTGATTCTATTAAGAAATAAGTTCAAGACTTCCAAAGGCAAATTCTATTTCCTATTTGTCCGCAGCCTCATTCAACTTGGGGCTCTTGGTTTTACATCTACTCATTACCGCTGTTGTCCCACAGTCAACTGGCATTAGCTAGGTACCTTCAGCCTTCAGGTTTTGTCCACAGTTCTGTAGAGCAGGAAACATAGCTGCATCCACTTTCCCCTTTGCAGTGAGGACCATTATCTTGAGAGAGTGTTCATTTCATTCAAAGGAAAAAGGCACTTCTTGCTCCACAGAATAGAGTTGGGAACCTATCCCAGAGTGGGCAGGTGACAAGGGCAGGGCCATTCTCTGGGCAGACTTTATAGAGAAAAGTGTCTTTGGAGATGATTTCTAAAGCTCTGTGCAATATTTAGAGAAGTAGAGGTGCCCCTCAGTGAATAGCATGGTGTCAAGGCACCATTGATGCTGAAAAGAGGAAAGGAAAAAGCCAAGAATGAAAGCCTAGATGATACCACTTGAGGGAAGTGTCAGGATGGTACATTCTGTTTTTGTATGACACTGGAAATAAGGAGAAGGAGATAAGATGATGGCACATCACATGCTGGTGCCATGTGCATGTGGGGACAGGGTTCTAACACCCCCCCCAATGGCCATCAGAACATGTTCCAACCTCCATAGGAAAATTGTAGTTATTATAAGTAATGCTTCATATGGACAACTGATGTTTTCTTAGTCCCTGTTCTTTTTCTCTTTTTTTGCTTCTTGTAGATACTGGAGATTCATCAGTGAGCAAAATGACAATGACAAAAAACAAAACAAAACCCTGGCATGGAGGTTCAGATATACTCATTGAGCAGAATCAGATGTACTCAACATTCAATTCTAAGTTATTTATGTGTATTAACATGGTTTTTCTTTCCCTCACATTGAACCCATGAAGTATCAGTATTTGAGTCATTTAGAAGGCCTTTTATATATACCTACAAAATTGACCTATATTCTAATATCTGTAAGATTTTTTTTACATTTAGATCCCTCATTCATTTTCAGTTTATTCCATCTAAAAACTTTCAACTCCAAGACCAAGTTGAAAAGTGTAAGAAAAACTTTATTCAGACTGGTTCACAATAGGGAGTCCCTGATCTAAAATCAGTGACTTGCTGAGTGAAGGTAACATTGCACCAATTACTTCATGAATAACAGAGAAACAAGAAACTTGGAATTAGGACATCTGGAGTTCTTTTCCATCTTGTCTGTGGTCAGACATGATTACAGGGTGGTCCTGTTTTTATCTCTTGTGCTAGGAACTTGTTTATGTTCAATAGCAGAACATCATGGCCTAGCTGTAGGAAAACAGCCAGTTCCCAGATGAAAAAAATCAAAGGCTCTTTTTTTTTTTTTCTCAGCCGCCCCCACTTTCCCAACCACACACAGACTTTTCAGTTTTAGTTTGAAACAAAAATTAGGATCCACCTGGGATCTATTACTGGGCTCTTATGTTTGGTGTGAGGTATAGAGCCAATTTAACCCTTTTTACAAATGACTATCCTTTTTTCCTTTTATTATTTAGAATTTTTTATTACAGGGTATGTGTACTCACCACAGAGAAAGAGACAGAGAGAGAAAGGGAGACCCCCAGGGTGATGACCACACCACCATCCCTTCTCTTCCATTCTCTTCTCAAGATTTTGGACATGCACACACTCACATGCACCTGTGTGGTATTTAAGCCACCGGGTCTGGGACTCAGACCAAGGAGTTGGCCATTTGGGATCCAATGTCTTAACCACTTAAAGTAACTCTTTTTTTTCCTTTTAATTGTATTTATTTATTTATTTATTTGTTAAGGTTTTTGCCGTAGGGCGTGTACGCTCACCAAAGAGACAGTAAGAGACAATGAGAGGGAAAGGGAGAAATCAGCCCTTGGGGGATGGCCATGCCACAATTTCTTCTCCTCCATTCTCCTCCTGAGACCTGGGCACGCATACACACACACACACACACACGCACACAGTGAATTTCAAGCCTCTGGGTCCTACACTTGAACTGCAGGCAGCCATGTGGGAGTCCAGCATCCTAACCACTATGCCACCTACTGACCCTGAAGTAACTCTTTTATCACATACAGTACTATAATTTCTAGATATATTTGGGCCTCTGTCTGGAATTTTTATTTCTATTTTACTGGTCTGTTTGTGCATTCATTTATCAACTCTCACTGTCTAAATTATAGAGATGTAATATGGTTTAAATTTGGGCAAGGCTAGCCTGTCATTTTTCTTTTTTTTCTTGCAGGCTTGTTTTTATCATATGGATTTCAGGAAGTCTGGTTCTGGAGCTGCTCCACCTACTTATGTTGTACTCCCTCTTTGTGATATTTATTGGCAATATTCTTTTGGCTGGTTTAAAAAAAAAGAAGGAAAGAAATGGTGAAAAAAATGTTTTGTGATAAATTATTGGCCCTAAGTCTTCAGCCCTTCCCAAATCTACATCTTTGCCTTGGCCTCACAAAAAAAGACTGTACTTTCCTGCCTTTTCACCTTGGACCTACATGTGTGACTTACTATGACCAATGGCATGTGAGAGCATCACTTCTGAACTTGGGCTTTAAAAAGTGCAGAACCCCTATCACTAATCCCAAAGATACCCTATTATCAATTCTTCTGATGTGACCACATGGAACTTGCATATCCCATACCACAGACCTCCATCCCTACAAGTAGTTTTCTCATGCTCTCTTGTGTTTCTGCTATAGCCATGAGAATATCCTCCTGGGGAACATCTGTTCCTAGAACTTGGGCCTAGAATGAGAGCTGTGGAGTAGAGATATCACAGCTGCCACAACCTGAAATAGAACCACCCAATCAAGCCCATTGTGGATCAACAGAACCCAAGCTGAACTATAGTTCTGTGAGAATTAACATTTAATACATGCCAATAAGATTTTGTGTGGATTACTCAATAGCCAACTGAAACATGAGTAATATTTGGGGAAAATCAATGTCATTGAAAGAAGCAGTAAGTGGAAGCCCAGATACGGGGATTTGGGAATAACCATGTTACTTTTGTAAAACAGAAAATAAATGTATTCCTATATAAATATAAGTATCTAGAAGTAATTTATGTGGGTGTATATAATGACAAGCATAGAGACAAAAGACAGATCACACTAGATGTATACTCTAGGGGGTGGCTGTGTGGGTGGATGTACAATGAAATACAACAGAAGGAATTGAAAAGTAAATAATGAGGAGAAAAAATAAATCATGTAAACCAGTATTTATTATAAGATTGTGTTCATGCATTTGCCAACAAAAAATATATATATACACTATTGTGTCTGAATACATGCACACACAGAATGATATCTCAATAGTTGAAGAAATTAGTGTCATGATCTTTATTTAACAATCTGTTATTAAAAAAGAGTAGGAGAGGGGCTGCCAGGTGGCATGGTGGTTAAGCTGGACCCCCACATGGTCGACCATGGTTCAAGTTCTGGACCTAGCCGCTTGCCTTCTCTCTCTCTTTCTCTCTCTCTCTCTCTCTAGTCAAATTGAAGAATAACAATAAATTAAATTAAATAATTCTTTTTTTAAAAACTCTATAATAAAAGATTATAAGAAAAAAAAACACTAAACAGACACAATAATGTAAAGTTCTCTGTTGAAAATTATACATGCCATGATATCTTTGATTTTATTACCATACAGTACATGCATGCTTTGAAAAACCATATTGTACACTATAAAGATGTACAACAATTAAATATAAGTTACAAATTATAAAATTTTTTAAAAGAGGGAATGTGAAAGGCACAGTTATTTTAGATTTTTAAATTAACACATTTATACTTCCTGTTAGTTGAGTTTTTGTGCAACATAATTCCCATGAGTTTAAAAGTATGTCCCCTCAGGGTTATTATTTTGTGGTTCTATCATTTTTTGCATTTAAATGCATATCTTTTCACAGTATACAGCATTCCTATTTACAGAATTTTCTATAAAAGTTTCCATAAAAATCTGTTTAAAATTTTTTTATAAAATATCTTTTGTAAGAAAGCTTTCCTAATGTATTAAACTGTCAAGATGGAGGTTGTGACACTCGATGAAGCTGGTGCAAATAATGAATGCCCTCCTTCATGTCCCTCATTCTTAAAGGTTTTCTTGGGAATTATTCACATATACAGTAAGGAGTTATATCTTAGCTAAGGTTTTTCCACATAAATTGGTAAAATCTGATTATTGTGAAGAAATTTTTTATTAAAAAAATAGGTTCTTTCTTATATGTGGATACTTGTGCACATAATGAGAACATATTTCTGGACAAAGCCTTAGCAGTCACTGAATTTGTAGGATTTGTCTTCCATACACATTTTCTGGTATTTCTCTTGGTTAAGGCCTTTCCACATTCACTACATATGTGAGGAGTCTTCAAAAAGTTCATAGAAAATGCATATTGTGAACAAACTATGCATGGATTTCAAAAAATTTATAACAAAATAAACTTATACATTTAATTAATAATTTTCTATTAATATGAAAATAGTTACAATGTGATTTTTCAGTGAATGAATACAATGTGTAATGATTAAATCAGGTTATTAGTACACTCAGCATCTCAACCATTTGTTGCATATATACAGTAAGTTATTCTTAACCACATTCTCTCATTGTGTTTTATTATACTAGACATTGTTCCTTCTATCCATCTTCAATTTTGTTTCTGTTAATCAATACTCCTCTGTTCCTCCCATTCTTTCCAGTGGCCAGTAGTCATTCTATATTTCTCTACTTCTATGAAATCATTTTTTCCAATTTCCATACATGAGAGAGAAAATGTGGTATTTCTTTTTCTAGATTTGGTTTATTTCACTTAACATAATGCCTTCCAGGCTTAACCATTTAACCTCAAATGACTGGATTTCTTCTTTTTTAATTGCTGCATAATATTCCATAGTATATATATACCACATTTTCTTTCTTTAAAAAAAAAATGCCAGAGGATGTGTGTTCTTACTGGAGAGAGAGAGAGAGTGGAAAAGCACCCTCCATGGAGAATGGTCACACTGCAATCCCATCTCCTCTATTTACCCCTTCTTTTGGGATTTTGGGCATGCATACCCAGCATTATTTTCAAGCCACCTGGTTCCGGACTCGAATTGCATGTTCAGCCATATGGAATCCAGCTGCCTTAACTACCACACCATGGGCTGGCCCTGTATCACATTTTGTTTATATATTTGCCTGTTTATGGTCACTTAGGTTGCTTTTATATCTTGGCTTGCAAATAGTGCTGCAATAAACATTGGGGTGTAGATATCTTTATGACATACTGATTTCCTTTCCTTTAGATATATGTTTAGTAGTGGGTTTGCTGGATCAAATGGCAGTTTTATTTCTAGTGTCTTGAGGAATCTCCATACTGTTTTCCATAATGGTTGTACTAATTTACATATCCACTAACAGTGTAAAATCTCATTGTGATTTTGATTTGCATTTCTCTAAAGATTAGTCATACTGAGATTTTTTTTCTTTTATTTGTTGACCATTTGTATGTCTTCTTTTGACAAGTGCTTGAGGCTGGCCCTATAGTGCACTGGTAACCATTGTACCTAGAGAACTAGATCTCACAAAGCCCACCATGGTTGGAATCCTGGCCTGGGAAGCTTGAAAAACACTCCAGGTACATGTGCATACCCAGCATGTGTGCAAGTGTGTCCAAAATCCTGACAGGATGGAGAAATGGAGGAAAAAGAATTGCAGCATGACAATGATCATGCTCCACTGGGGATTGCTTTCTCTCTCTCTCTCTGGCAAGCACATATGCCTTCTAGCAATATGAGAAAGAGAGAGGGTAAGTGCTTGTTCAGGTCATTTGCCAATTTTAAATCAGGTTCTTTGTTGTGTTTTTTTTGGTTTGTTCTTTTTTTTTTTTTTTTGCTACTAAGTTGTTTGAGTTCCTATATGCTAGTTATTAATTCCTTGTCAGATGGATAGTATGTAATAAACTCATACTTTGATTTCATTTCCACAGATTTTTAAAAGTCCTCTTGTGTAGGGTTTCTCTGCTGTGTGAATTTTAATGCGATTGGAGATGTGTTTTCTTAGCAAAAGCTTTCCCACAAATATTACATTCATAAGTTTTCTCTTGGGAATGAATTTTCTGACGTGTAATGAATTCTGGCCTCTGTCTGAAGTTCATCTCACATTCAGCACAGAGTTTCTCTCCAGTATGTTTTCTGGTATGTGAGAAGACTTGACTTTTTTGTTTAAAGTTCTTTCATATTCAGTTCATAAATATGGTTTGTCTCCTCTGTGAACTTTCTGACTGCCTTAAGAGTTGTGACCTGGAAGGGCAGAGTTCCCGACAAGCACTGCATCCTAAGTTTTCTCTCCAGCATGAATACTAATGTGTAATGAAATTTGACTCCAGTTGAAAGCTTTGCCACATTCATTACATACATAATTCTTTCCTTATGAATTTTTATGCATACTTAGCATCGACTTCTTCTTAAATGTTATGACACATTTTAAAAGGATTATACTATTTTTTTTATGAAGAGGTCTTTGCTATAGGGCACGTGCACTCACCAGAAAGACAGACAGAGACAGAGAGACAGAAAGCGAGAAATCACCCACTGTGGAGGATGGCCACACCACAATCCCTTCTCCTCCATTCTCCTCTCGGGGTCTTGGGCACACACGCACATGCACCTGGCGTGAGTTTAAGCCACCAGGTCTGGGACTCGAACCGCAATCGACTGCATGGGAGTCCAGCGACATAGCCATTATGCCAACTGCTGGTCCCAATTATTTTAATTTGACCAGAGAGAGAGAGAGAGAAAGGTAAAGTGAGAAAGCAAGCAACCAGGTCTGAGATTTGAATAGTGGTAGGTCATGTGGGAGTCCAATGCCTTAACCACCACACAACCTGTGACCCCCATTACACATTTTCAATATTCACATGGTCTCTTTCTGTATGAATGTTCTGATGCATCCTAAAGTGAGAATTCCCAGTGAAGAATTTTCCAAACGACTGCACTTAGCAGGTTTCTCTCTAGTGTGAATTCTCTGATAGATTTTGAGTATTGCTTTCTGGATGTAGCCTTTATGTACTCTCTACATTCATAGGGTGCTTTATGGTTGAGTGCATTTCACATGGATTAGTTATAAAATTTTCGCCTGCATGAATTCTCTCCTTGTCAGTACAGAATAAACTATGCATTAAATACTCTACAATTAATCTTATCAAGTTTCTTTGTGACTGGTCTTGGGATGACCCAAACATACCACATCCACTGTGCACCCAATTTCCACCACTACCACATTGTAATATAAAATGAAACAATCCCACAATAGGGTTCACACTTCCATGAGAATCCAGTATCACTGCTGATTTGACAGGAGGCAGAGCCCAGGTGACAACGTGAATGATGGAAAACCACTGCAAACACAAAAATCCTCACTCACTCACTTGCCTCCCACCCACCACTGCACAGCCTGGCATGGGGGACAACAGGTCATAGACTGGCACTGGTCCACAGCTTAGGGCTTAGGGACTTCTCCTCTACAGAGCAGACCACTGGAGACCTTGGTGGCACCTGTTGAGTGACTGATACTGGTAGTCTTGCCATTTTCTTTGTTCCTAGCCATCTTAGGTGTGTCACTCTCCTCAGTAATCCTTTCTGTGCTAGTATCTATATATCTATATATTTTGCTTCACTGGTGCAGCTACAGGCTCTCAAATGTATCCTTGAGCCCTCCCAAGGCTATTTCTGTTTGTGGATAGCTGTATATTTGTATGCATGCATGTGTGTGCGTGTGTGTGTGTGTGTAGAGAACAAATGTCAGTATCTCCTACATCACTTCCCTTTGTTCATTTGATTGCAGGAGTTTTATATAATAATCTACGGGTATTAAACTATAGCATGTATAACCTGCACTAATTTCTCCATTTCCATATTCATTTAACTTCTCTCCTGTTATTTGTAAAAGTTTCTTAAATCCAGTTATCTCTTTCTCTAATTCATCATTTTTCTTTATTTCTTGATCCAAATTATATTCCAGAGATTGTTTTAATTCTGTAAGTTTCTTTTTCTTTTTCTTTTCTTTTCTTTTTTTTTTTTTGTTTACATTTTTGGTGAACTGAGCTTTATTTTATTACCTTACCTACAAATCATGCATGAATGCCTTGAAATAAGTTTTCTTTGAATAAACCCATTTTTACTCAGCAAAATTCAAAAGGGGAAACATTAGGCCTTTCTGGTGTAAGAAAAACCTTTCAACAGTCCCTAAGCAATTTTCACAAAATTTTAAAAAATGGACCCTAGTCTTACAGAAGTTGTGGCTTAATTTTACCAAGCACCAAGATGTGCCACAATAGTTAAGGCAAAGCAGAGACAAGTTACCAAAAAAGTTACTAATACAACAATATATTGCAGTCTGGAAACAGCCACTGTTTTTGTTTTGTTTTGGTTTTGTTTTGTTTTGTTTTTGAGAGTTTTTTACTATAAAGCGCGTGTGCTCACCAGACAGACAGAGAGAGACAGAGAGACAGAAAGTGAGAAATCACCCCCCAGGGGGGATGGTCATGCCGCAATCCCTTCTCCGTTCTCCTCTCGGGATCTTGGGCACGCACGCACACGCACCCAGCGTGAGGTTTAAGCCACCGGGTCCGGGACTCGAACCGTGGTCGACTACGTGGGAGTCCAGCGACATAGCCATTACGCTAACTGCTGGTCCCCAGCCACTGTTTATTTACTGACCAGATCACAAAAATAATTGTGGGGGATACCTTAGTTCATCCTTCTAATAAGTCTGTTGATCTGGTCTTCCCTGTTGCCAACATCTCTACCTTCTACAAAACGGGTGGTCTTTTTCTTCATTCCACCTCGTGGAGAAGATAATTTGAAGGGCCACAGGAAGTTATTTGCTTCTTTGAGCATTTTCCAACAGTATAGATTTCATGAATCAGATCCTCCATGTAGATGGTGCCTAATTTACCAAGAGATCAAGCAATCAAAGAGTTATCTGTCAAAGCAATTTGCTTCTTATCGATTTTGCCATAACCACGTTTGTAGATCAGTTCATTTACTGACTTCAGGTTTGGGTACCCCCATGCAATATACGGTTTCACAATTCTCAGCATGTTAATTGAGGCCTTGTTGAGTTTAACGAAGGTGCCATTGAAGATCTAGTGAAGACAAAGAAGCTGCAACACCCTTCGAATCTTTGGGCTCACTCCATTGGTACCTCTGATCCTGATGACAAACAACAATTTGGGTTCTGCAGGTACATACAAGTTGCCAGCTTTCCTTGCCGTCCTGGCCATGTGAATATCAGTTCTGTACATCTGTCTGTATTCCTCATGATAGTGCTTAACTTTTTCATAGATAAGCTTCCTCCTTGCCTTTCGAAGCATATTTTGAGCAAATTTCTTTCTCAGGTGCTTGATCTTCAGCTCTGCAAAATTCCTTCGCTTTTTCTTAAGGGTTTCTGGCACAGCAGGAACATTTTTCTTGATGGCTTGTGCCACAGCAGGAGCCTTTTTCTTGGTTTCTGCCACAGCAGGAACCTTCTTTTTCTTCTCTTGAATACCCTCCATGGTTCCAGCCAGAAAAGAGACTCAGTAAGTTTCTTTAACTGTTCTTTTTCATTCTCAGATGAACTTAATGGGGTCTCCTGAAGTTCTTCAAATTTGCTTGCTTGCTTTAGATTATACCTTTTAACTTGGAATTTTCATTTTCAACCTTTTGCATAAGATCTTGCATCTTCTCAGCACATTTTACAGCCTCTGCATATTGATTCTGTGCTTCTTCTAAGTCTGAATTAATTTTCTTTTGAGTCATTTCTAGCTCCTTTTGTTTGCAAAAGTGGTCAGAATCTCATCTTGTATGATTTTGGCATTCTGTGCTAGAGAAAGTGTTATAGTATGGAAGAGTTGAGTGCATTGTGTAAAAATCCTTGGTTCTTCAGGTCCAGATCTCTAAACTTAGAGATCTGTCCTGAGGTGCAAAATAAAGCCACAATCACAGTAAAAGTAGGCAGAGGAGAGTATTTAATAGGAAAGGAAGAATTTTAGAAAAGTACATTAAAAGGAAAGAATTTTAGAAAAGAAGTACACCCAAAAGAACTTTGGGCAGGCAGGTTGCTAGGAAGCAACTGCAGTTTGGAACTGGTTAGGTGTTATATTTATTACTAGATATAATAATGAATACTTAACAATGGGAGGTCTGTTATAGTATCTATGTTCTTTGCTTGAATTCCCAGCTTTCTCCTGCACTTGTGCATCTTTCTCATAGGCAAAGAATCTGAGGAATTTGATTACCTAAATGTGTAAGCCCAGTGTGAACTTTGAGGATAGGAACATCCTTATTCTGGGTCCTTTTGTATTTATGAGGAATGATAAGAGGAAAATTAACAACCATGCCTTTGTGTCTTCTTTAGGAACTAAAGAAAAAAAACTGAGATGTGCCTCACCTCCCTGATTTTAGGAACAGATAGGAGGAAGGAGTCCCTGCAAATGGTCTGGTTGTGACTCTTGATAAATTGCGACTGAAGTAACAGGTGTCCTGCTATTATCTTAGGGTTGCCCGCTCATTTTTAGCTAACTGCCTACCACAAAATTTACCTCTGGGTATTTTTTGGCTCTTCTTCAACCTGATTTAAACTATTTCTTATAATCTTCAATTCTACATCCAGTGTTCTAATAGTGAGTTCAAGTTGTTTCACTTCAACTTCTTTATTGTACTGGCCTTCTTTTCCTTTCTATTGTTCTATAATGTCTTCATCTAGCTTCTGAGCACTTCTTTTCATCTTGTGGAGTTCTTCCCACTTCATTTTTTGATGCTCTGTGACTTGACCTCTTTAGTTTCTTTTGTAGTCCACTAACTTACTTGACCAGTTTTTCCATTTTTTTTGTAAGTTGTTCAGAGTGACTTTTTAAAAGTTCTATTGCTCCTTCATATAAAAGACCTGTGTCTTAGATTTTCATTTAGCTAACAGAATCTTTAGAGTCCATTCCAAGCATCACAGAATTCTTGTAATTAGAGTGAGGCAACTCATGATTGAGGCTGTTCGAGATTGACTGAGTTAAGACGTCAAGATCATCCATAGAATGTATTTGGTTTTTGACCTTGTATTCTTCCTTAGATAATTTCATTGCAGGCCTTCCTTCTTCCTGACTTACATCACATAAACTCTTGTCATCATTCAACCATAGTAGATCACCTGGGGGTGAATTGGCCTCCAACACTGGTATATAACTTCACAGTTTTTTGAGGTCCATTTCTCATTTCATTTTTCTTCACTTCCTACACATGAAAGGTACAACTCTTATCATGTTCTTCATTCTCCTTAGTAAGAATTTTTGTTGGTTATCTGTTTTTGCACTCTATTGAATTACTCCATTGCCATCAACGGCACCAGCAGCAGCACCATCATATAGGTCTTCTAAAGTCTCCATTTCATTACTTCTGTGTTTCTTCCTTCGTCAACCTTAGGCTGCTTTTTTGCACTTCCATCAAGCCTTTATTTCTCTTCCTATGGTGTCATTTTTTTTTCAATTTCTTTTATGATTTTTAAGTCTAGTTCCTCTGCTGGGTGGACCCAGAGCACACTGCCTGAGCCAACGCAGCCCCCAAACTCTGGGTGATCGCCGCAGCTCTTCCTCCTCAACCTCCCGCTCTAGGGCCCTCAGCAAAAGGCAAGGCGCAGACGCTCCGCCAGGCGACAATGGGCTAGCTGCAGCCTTTGGGCTAGCTGCAGCAGGGTGCCCCATGCCAACGCCCTCGGGACGGAGAAGGAACCCGGGAGAGAAGGTGGAAACGGCCACCTGGTTGAACTCTACCTGCAGGCGGCCGCCAGGGTGCCATAGAGCAGGGCTTTCGCTTACTCTGGTGCAGAAGCAGTCCCCCCACCCCACCCCCGCTTCTATATCTCACAGCAAGGGTATTAACTGGGAAATAATGGGATCCTGAAAGTTAGGACAGACAGGTGGTGTGGTGGTTAAGGCTCAGGACTCATACATGGGAGACCACAGCTCAAGTTCTGGACCTGGCAGCTTGCTTTCTGACTTTCCTTCTCTCTCTCTAGCTCTCACTCTGTCCTTCTCTAGTCAAATTTAAACAAAGTTAAATAAAATAATTCTTTAAAAAGAGAGAGAACCAGCAGATGGAGTAATGGCTATGTCATTGGACTCCCACGTAGTCGACTGCAGTTTGAGTCTTTGACCTGGTGGCTTAAATGCACACCAGGCGTTTGTGTGTGGGAGCCCAAGATCCTGAGAGGAGAAGGGATTGCAGCGTGGCCATCCCCCCTGGGGAGTGATTTCTCACTTTCTGTCTCTCTGTCTCTCTCTTATCTTTCTGGTGAACCCACATGCCCTATAGCAAAAACCTTTCTAAAAAAAATGTTAGGAACTAAACACATGAGCAGATTCAGATGAAATTTGGGACATTAAGCCACTAAAACTTTTTAAAGTTTATTTCTTCCATGAGTGAAAGAGAGGAAGAATACCCCAGCAGAGTTCTGACACTGTGATCTACCCTCAGCCTTCAGCCAGCCCCAGATCATGGGAAATTGTGTGCCTGGCATACTCAGAAAGGTTTCCAGACTTGAGCCAGGATCCTTTCTATATGAGATTGCCTTGCAGAGTGTAGTCCTTAACTGCTGCACCACCATCTGGCCACTAAACCCCTAAATTCTGATGAGTCTTCTTTGCTAGTGGAGGATGTCCCCTTCACCCCCAGCAAAAGTGGCCTCCCCAGTCCCAGTGGCAGTCAAAACCATACCCCCAATACCTCATACCCCATACCTCACCACATACATTGGTAATGCCCTTTCCACTTCCATTTGTGGGGATTAACCCTGCATTGCCTGAGGGAATGGAGAGGGCCTCCCCTGAGGCACTTGCCATGTACGACAATGCCCGTTCACCACCAGCACCCCTCTTTGCTTCTAGACCTATAACTAGACTCAAGTCTCTGCAGACTCCTAAAGGTGAGGTACAAACTGTGACCCATGAGGATATGTATTACACGCCAAAATAATTGGAGTTTCTAAAGGCAGAAATTTGGGGGGCATGTATGGGAATGGATATTAGGGTATGGGATAGGGCAGAAAGAACATAAAGTTGCATCAGGTCAAATTTATTGATATGGGCCCACTAAGCGGAGGTACTTTATTTAATTTTGTAGTGTGGGGAATTAAAAAGGGCTCTAACAGTTTGTTTAAAAAATTGGCTAAAAAGTATATCAAAAGGTGACCCACAGTGGGCAAGTTGGAAATGCCTACTCTCCCTTGGTCTAACATAGAGGATAGGATACAAAGGTTTAGGAAGATTAGAATGTTAGAGGGTTTATTAAGAACTACACACCCACAGCGAGAGAGTTCAGAAGACATACTTTTCACCACTACTGTGACAAACAAACTTGTGAGGGGAGCCCCAATAACCTTGAAGAGCTGCATGACACTGCTCTGCTCTACCTTACAAGGGGAACTACAGGCACTCACTTGGAAAATCTAAATGCAACAGGAGTGTTTGGACCCCGAGGTGGCAGGAGCCAAGTGGAGGCACTTAATTGCCGTAGATAAGGTGGGCGGCATTAGAATAATGGACAGGAGAGGCAAAGAAGCAGTTATTAATAGTCTGACTCACACAAATTTATGGCATTGGCAAGTCAATTATCATGTTCATGGAAGTGAAACAGATGGAAAGCCTATTAAATTCTTCTTTGATCTATAGGATCAGGAAAGTTCCAGGCAAAATTAATAAAAATCTAACTCATATCCTAAAGAGAAAGCCATGGCCTCTCAATCAGTTCCCAGATGAGTCAGTTTACAGTCCTAGAACCTCTTGAATGAAAGAGAGATCAGGTCCTTTCAAGGAAGGGCCCTGGTTACAATACCAAAAGTTTATACTGCTATTTCTCCCAGTTTTTCCCAAGAAGATATTTCTAATAGAGAACTTATTTTAATCACAATACCATTATTACACCTAAAACTATTAAGAATTATTCCTTAGTATTATTTAATGCATTTAGTATTTGTTTCTGTTTGCCTTTTTAGAAATTAACTTTCGGGCCCGGCAAGGGGCATAGTGGTTAAAGGCGCTGGACTCCCACATGGCCGACCACGGTTCAAGTCTTGGACCTGGTGGTTTGCTTTCTCACCTCCTCTCTCTCTCTCTGTCTCTCTCTGATCAAACTGAAAAAAAATAATGATAATAAATAAAGTTAAATAAAATACTTTTTTTAAAAAAAGCTCTTGGTTTATACTGGGTGTTCATGTTTTATTATTCATATAGTTTTATGGCCCCACACAATTAAAAAAAAAATTAGAGGGACAGCCAAGGTGAGGCAGCAGTAGTAGCGCCCCATGATTTTCAACCCCGTGAGAAGGTCCTGATTCGTGCCCTGAGGTCTCTCCACACACACCATATACATGAGGGAGCGCCTGTGATCAGGGCTGGCCAAGGCTGGGAGTTGACCATGGCATAAGGGTCCTGTTGGGTTGCCTGTCTCTCTCTCTCACTACTTCTCTGTGTCTCTCTCATGAAGAAATAAGTGAACTTTAAAGAACTAAAAATGACACCCCTGGGGGGTGATTTCTCGCTTTCTGTCTCTATGTCTCTCTCTGTCTGTCTGGCGAGCGCACGCACCCTATAGCGAAAATCTCTCCAAAAAATAAATTAATTAATTAATTAAAAAAAAGAAAGAAAAATGAAATAAAATTAGAGGTAGTATTGGTTATTGAAACCATCTTTTCCTCCATAAGCTAACCCAGACCGGATGTAACACAAGTCCAGTGTAATGCAATTTTTCTGTAAGGAGAAAAGCTTGCTTGCTAGGAAAAAAAAGAAGAAGAAGAAGAAGAAAATTGGGGGCCAGCCAGTGGCATTATGGTTAAGGCCGGG
>NW_006203886.1:49126-62874 GCF_000334495.1 Tupaia belangeri chinensis
GGCCCGGCAAGGGGCATAGTGGTTAAAGGCGCTGGACTCCCACATGGCCGACCACGGTTCAAGTCTTGGACCTGGTGGTTTGCTTTCTCAACTCCTCTCTCTCTCTCTGTCTCTCTCTGATCAAACCGGAAAATAATAATAATGATAATAATAATAAATAAAGTTAAATAAAATAATTCTAAAAAAGAAATTAACTTTCTATTTTAAGATGATTTAAAACGTACCATTAAGTTGCAACAACAGTGTAATAAACTCCCTAACCTTTACCCAGATTCTCCAATTGTTTACATTTTGTCCTATTTGCATGATCCTCTATTTTTCTTTCTTTGTATATGTATACATGTGCTTATTATTTATGTACATGTGCACATATATGTAACTTTTTTCTGAACTATTTAAGAGTGAATTGGATACATTTCTCTCCTTTATTTCTAAAGTATTTAGCATCTATCTCTTAAAAATAAGAACTTTCTCTTAGGTAACAATGGTACAATTATCAAAATTAGGAAATTAAACACTCATTGAAAACTATTATATAAAACACGGCACAAATTTCTGCGTTGTCCAAAATTATTCTTTATAGGGGCCCAGGCAGAGTTGGAGAAATAAAACATGATGCTCTATAAGGCAATACCACATGGGAAGATTTCCAGTTCAAGTTTAGAGACTTCCCTTGAGTACACCAAACACATACGTGCCCATGATCCCAAGATGGCTGAGGCTAGAGGTGGATAGCGGTATAGGCACCCTATTGGGGGTGCTGTCTCTCTTTGGCTCATGGAATAAATAAGTAAACTTTAAAAAATAAAAAGACAAAGTTATCTTTTATAGATATTTTCTCCAAACCAGGATCCAATCCAGCACCATGCATTGCATTGCATTTATTTGCCATGTCTTTTTAGTCTCCTTTAATCTGGAATAGTTCTTCAGGCTTTTTCATTATCCTGAAATTATTTCCCTTAAATTTGCTATAGGGAGGCCAGCAGGTGGCATAGAGGTCAAAGCGGCTGCATCCCACATGGCTGACAGTGCCGTTTAAGTCCTGAACCTGGAAGCTTGAGAATCATGCTGGGTACATGTGCTTGTGTGCCTCAAATCCCAAGAAGAGAATGGAGAAGAAGGGATTGCAGCATGACCATCTCCTCTGGGGGTGATTTCTCACTTTCTGTTTCTCTGTCTCTCTCTCTTCCTCTCTGTTTCTCTACAGCCAGCACATATGCCTTATAGAAAAATAGCCTGGCAGGCCCCCATAACCTGAAATGTTTAGAGGTTAGTTATTTGGTAGAATGTTCCTCAAAATGAATGTGTCTGATGTTTCTCCATAACTTTGAATTACCCACTTTTGACAGAAATACCACTGAAGTGATGTGTTCTCAGTACAACATATTTGTAGACTATGATGTCCATTTGTCCCAAGATAGATGAGATTAGCTTAATTATTCAGTTAATGTGGGGGCTGGCAGGTGGCATGGTGGTTAAAGGCTCTGGATTTCCACATGGCCGACCGCAGTTCAAGTCCCAGACCTGGCAGCTTGCTTACTCTCTCTCTCTCTCTCTCTCTCTCTCTCTCTCCTCCTCCTCCTCCTCCTCCCCCCCCTCCTTCTCTCTCATCTCCTCCTCCTCCTCCTTCTCTCTGATCAAATATAAAAAATATTAAATCGGGACCAGGAGTTAGCATAATGAAAAGGTTTCATCTTGGGGTGAGAAAACTGTATATGTTGTGGATGTAGAGTGGAAATTTCTATAGATATCTGTCAAGCCCATTCGATTTATAGTATCATTTAAGTCCTGTATCTCTCTATTTATTTTCTGTCTAGAAGATCTGTCTAAAGTAGATAATGGGGTGTTAAGATTTCAACAATTATAGTATTTCTCCCTATCTCTCCTTTTAGCTCCAGCAGTCTTTACTTCACATATTTAGGTGAACCTGAGTTGGGTGCATAGATATTTATAGATTTCAAGACAAAGACTAAGAAGAGACAAAGAAGGGTGTTTTATAATAGTAAATGGGGTAATCCAGCAAGAAGACATAACGTTTACTAAGTCTCTTGATTGTATCAATTTCTCTTGTGCTTGATTAAATCTCATGTCATTTTGTTCATCTTGGCCCTTCCAGTGGGACAGGATATGGAGGTAAAAGACAATGATATTGATGATCCTGAGCCGGTGTAGGCTCAGGGTGATGTGTGTATTTATGCCTTAGATTTTAATGAAAACATATAAAAAGTGAAAAAAATAAACATTTTTAAATAGGAAAAAGCTTATAGAATATGAATATAAAAAAGAAAATATTTCTGTACACTCGTGCAATGCAATTATGTTTTAAACTAAGTGTTATTACAAAAAAGTCAAAAAATTTAAAATGTTTAAGATATATCAAATTAAAAATCATGATAAGCTAGGGTTAATTTATTATTTAAGGAAGGGAGACCAGCAGTTGGTGTAATGACTATGTAGCTGGACTCCCATGTAGTCGACTGCAGTTCGAGTCCCGGACCTGGTGGCTTAAACTCACCAGGCACGTGTGCATGCCCAAGATCCCGAGAGGAGAATGGAGGAGAAGGTATTGCAGCGTGGCCATCCCCTTGGGGGATGATTTCTCACTTTCTGTCTCTCTGTCTGGCGAGCGCACGTGCCCTATAGCAAAAACTTCTAAAAAAAAAAAGAGAGAGAGAAGTTTCCTTCCTCCTTGATTTCTTTATTTTTCTCTTATTTATTTATTTACGAATGAGAAGACTCATGGATTATTATTTTATTTAATCAGTTACTACATTTATTTTTAAATTTTAAAATAGTCTCTTATTTGCCAGTGAGAATTACTTCCAGCTGGAATCCTGTGTCCTTTTGACATGTCCCCTTTTGACATGTCCCCATGATTTCTTGAGCACATCCTGACTTTCTGATACAACAAAAGATTCAGGTTCATATTATACTTTCCCTTCCCCATCGTGGAATAAGTCATACCTCTTAGTCAAGAATTTGTTCTTGGTGCATTTTCAACACAGTATAAAATATGACCTGCTTACTAAATACCTAATATTACATGATATTTTGTAGTAGACAAATATAATTGAAAGCAGTTCACTGAGTCCATGAAGAACAGTTTTTATTCTTTAAAATGAACACTAAACTAAGCCCTGTGAAGCCTTTTAGTTTATTTGAAAACCACTAGAAACACTTTTCCTGGGCACTTAAGTATCAGATGTTATGCTGGGACCTAGGGAGAGAAAAATAGATTTATATACACACTTGTTTTGTTTATTTGTTTGGGTTTTTTTTTTTTTGTCTATAGGGCACGTGCACTCACCAGAGAGGTAGAGAGAAATAGAGAGACAGAAAGTGAGAAATCACCCCAAGGGGGGATGACCGTGCTGCAACCCCTTCTCCTCCATTCTCCTCTCAGAATTTTTGGGCATGCACACATATGTGCCTAGCATGAGTTTTAAGCCACCTGGTCCGGGACTTGGCCAGAGGTTGACTACGTGGGAGTCCAGTGACATAACCATTATGCCATCTGCTGGTCCCAACTCTTGGTCTTGTAGCAACCCAGACACCTACAAAACAAATAAAATAAATATACAAGTTTGTTAAAATGATTTTCAAAGAAAGATTCAAGGGAAAAATTATTTGCTGATGATAATGTATCTGATAATGTTTTTGTCTTCACTGATAGGCACTATACTCATACTGGGAAAAAAAAAACATGTTGTAAACTGTAAAGATGTATGGTGAGTAAATGTAAATATTTTAAAAATTTAATGGTGTGATATGAAGGCACACTATTGAAAGTTAACTGATTAAAAATTATGGCCAATATATGATAAGAATAGGTTATGAACCGTGGATTGTGGTTAATTTTCTTGTCTTCTGAGTTCAGGTGAGGACTGCTTTTCAAATATTCAAAATACAATAGGTGTGCAAAGCATGATCATTGGATAGGACAATGGAGGAGAAGGGATTTCTCATGTTCCCTTTCTCTCTGTATCTCTGGCAAGTGCACATGTCCTGTAAAAAACAGGTTGGGGAGTGGGATGGGGAGGAAGATCCAAGGCTTAAATACACACAGAAAACACTGAGGATAAAAAGAGAGCAAGGTAAAGTGTTGGTAAAGCTTAAGGTGGAAGATAAGACATGTAGTGCAAAGTGCAAAAGTATAAAAAAAAAAAAAAAGAATCTTTTGCCATGAAGGACCAAATACCTCAATAGCTCAAGGTAGAAGGAGAAAGAACTGTATGACATGTCAGGGAAGCAAATAGGTTGCCATTAAAGGATTATATATGTAGGAAAGACATATGAGCTAATTTTTGTATCCTGAAAAAATAGTATTCCATATTATAGTTGCATTTCATACTTCAGGATAACATTAAAAACAGAGACTATTGGGGCCAGCAGGTCATGTGGTGGTTAAGACATTGGATAATGCCACGTACGCGGACACGTTTCTAGTGATACACTGTGTGTGTGTGTGTGTGTGTGTGTGTGTGTGTGTGTGTGTGCATGTGTGCTCAAAATCCTGATAGGACAATGGAGGAGAAGGGATTTCTCATGTTCCCTTTCTCTCTGTATCTCTGGCAAGTGCACATGTCCTGTAAAAAACAGGTTGGGGAGTGGGATGGGGAGGAAGATCCAAGGCTTAAATACACACAGAAAACACTGAGGATAAAAAGAGAGCAAGGTAAAGTGTTGGTAAAGCTTAAGGTGGAAGATAAGACATGTAGTGCAAAGTGCAAAAGTATAAAAAAAAAAAAAAAGTATCTATTGCCATGAAAGACCAAATAGCTCAAGGTAGAAGGAGAAAGAACTGTATGACATGTCAGGGAAGCAAATAGGTTGCCATTAAAGGATTATATATGTAGGAAAGACATATGAGCTAATTTTTGTATCCTGAAAAAATAGTATTCCATATTATAGTTGCATTTCATACTTCAGGATAACATTAAAAACAGAGACTATTGGGGCCAGCAGGTCATGTGGTGGTTAAGACATTGAATACTCCCATGTGGGCGACCACGTTTCAAGTCCTGAAACTAGTGGTTTGTTTCTCACTTTGTGTGTGTGTATGTGTGTGTGTTCAAATTAAAATAAATGAATGAAGTTAAACAATTTTTTTTTAGAAAAGAGACTATTTTTTAACAACAGAAAGAAACTGACGGGACCAGCAGTTGACGTAATGGCTATGTCACTGAACTCCCATGTAGTCGACCACGGTTCAAGTCTCGGACCCGGTAGCTTAAACTCACGCCGGGCACGTGTGCGTGTGTGCCCAAGATCCCAAGAGGAGAATGGAGGAGAAGGGATTGAGGCGTGGCCATCCCATCCCCCCTAGGGGGTGATTTCTCACTTTCTGTCTCTCTGTCTCTCTCTGTCTTTCTGGCGAGCGCATGCGCCCTATTAGCAAAAATCTCTCTAAAAAAATAAAGAAACTGACCACAAAAGATTATCATAGAGTATTAAGTTCAGACTGAAAATGACATATTTTATGACCATATACTCTTTTTAAAGGCCTAAGCAGTGTCAAAAGTCTCAGAGGAGGGCCAGCCCTGTAGCCTAGTGGTTAAAGAGTTAGGTCTCACAGAATCGACTGTGGTTTGAATCCCAGCCTCAGCAACTTGAAAAATACACCAAGAGCATGTGCATACACACATGTGAATGGCCAAAATCCCAAGGGGATTTTGAAATAGAGAAGAAGGAATTGTGGTGTGACCACGCTCCATTGCGGGTGGTACAAGTGGCATTCTCTCTCTCTCTCTCTCTCTCTCTCTCTCTCTCTTTCTCTCTTTCTGCCTCTTTCTCTCTGGTGAGCATATGAACCCTCTGGCAACTCAAAATAAAAATTAAAAAGCTCCGGAGGAAAATAAAAATGTAGGATGGTTTGCACCTAGATGGAACAAGCTAATCAGAGAGGTGCACACAAAGAACAGTGTGCACTGAGTTCTACTTTGGCTCTATGCCTCCAGCTTCTTTGGAAGACAGCTCCGCTCAAACTTGAGCATGTATCAGAATCACCCAGATTGTCAGTACACAGAGTGCTGAGCCCCACATTCAAAGTTAGATTGTCAGTAGATCTGGCACAGAGTATAAGAATTTGGATTCCTAACTATCTCTCAGATGCTGTTGCAGGTCCAGGGAACACACTGTGAGAACCACTATTCTAGAAGATAGCTGTGACAAACCCTATCATTCATTTATGACAAGGTTACTATTAACAACCCTCTATCCTTTGTCATTAGGCTGACCACCTATCCAACTTACACCTGTTGTTACAGCATAATTATTAATGATGCCCCTTTTACTTTCAAAAAAGTCCTGATTTGGATGATAAAGCAAAATGTCACCTCACCTATAATCCATAAAGAGATATAACCTTTTTTTTTTTCATTAAATTATCAGGAAATCTTTACCCTGGAAGAACTGGTATATTTTCTCCTGCAAATGACTACATTTCCTTCCCAGCTATGTCAGGTAAGATGTCCAGAAACATACTTGCAACTCAATTTTAATTACTCTGCAGGACCGTAGGGCCCAAATGTCTACAGTTCAAATTACTCTGGTACTGACCTTGTCCACATTCTGTCTACATTTTCCCTGATCTAATTTTTATAGTCATACTGCACATTTTGTTACATGGATGCTTAAAAGCTCCCTAAAAGTTGCTGGAAAACAATGAGTATAACAAGCAAATGCACGAACTAATGACAACTCATGAGGAGCTTAGTTGTTTTATGCTTTTCTTGGGAGGGGGCATGAATCTGTAAATCAAAGTTGCAGAAGGTAGGAGGTGCAAAGGCATCACAGAGTTCAGATATACCAGCATGGAAATTTCCACACTTCACCTGGATAACATGCCACACCCTGTGGAGGGCCAGGGAACACCATGTCTCTATAACCACAAGTTGTATATCTGTGATTGATATGATCATGTGGCATTTGGCAAAGGCAGAGTCTCACTGGGACCAAGTGTACAGTTAAATGATATTAATTCATTTACCATTTATTAGCTATCTTCTTACTCTGACCAAAGATTTTTTTCTAAAATTATTTTATTTTACTCGATTTATTTATTTTAATTTGACCATAAAGAGACACAATGAGAAAGAGAGAGAGAGGGAGAAAGTGAGAAAGCAAACAACCAGGTCTGGGACTCAAACTGCAGTCAGTCATGGGGGAGTCCAGGCCCTTAGCCACCATGCCACCTGCTGGCCCTGACTCTGATCGAAGATTTCAATGTCTAGAACTATATCTATAGCAAATAATCATGCAGGACCAGCAGATGGTGTAATGGTTATGTTGCTGGACTCCCACGTAGTTGACTGCAGCATCTAGTCCTGGACTTGGCGGCTTACACTCATGCTGGGTGCACATGCATGTATGCCCAAAATCCTGAGAGGAGAATGGAGGAGAAGGGACTGAGGTGTGGCCATTCCCCCTGGAGGGTTATTTCTTACTTTCTGTCTCTCTGGCCAGGGCACGCATCCTATAGTAAAAATCTCTACAAAAAAAAAAAAAAAGGAAAAAAAGAAAATAATAATGTAGGTGTACAGATACTTAAATGCACAAATTTCACCACAGTGGCATTAATCACAGTTAAAACCAAAACCATCTTTCATAAATATTTACTAACAGTATATTGCTTATATAAATTATGATACATTCAAAGATGCAATATTATGTAGGTGCTAAAATCGTATACAAAAATATTTGCTGACATGAAAAATACTTTTAGACTACAAAGTAGAAAGACAAGGTAACCAAATAATACAATTTCAGTGTTTATTTAAACTAAATGTATAATACAAACATATTGAACACCCATAACATAAACACTTAAGCACATATACAGAAAAAAAATGAGGTAAAGAAATTAAAATACTAATAGAATTTTTTGTTTAAGAGATGGTAGATGGGAAGTAATTTTTACTTATTTGTATTTATAGTGCATAACCTTATATTGTGAATATAATTATATAATAAACAAAACTAAAATAATGGAATTTTAGGATACATGCTAGCTTACTGACCACATGACCCCAGTGATAATGAGGCCTTCCTCAGAGGTGACAGCATCCATAAGAGGGTCTGAAAAGAAGGAATTATAGGGCAGGGTCCAGCTTTCATGGTCTTCCTCCACCCACAGAATCTCACAGGAATCTTGGAGCAGGAAGCTTGGTCCTAGCTGTGGTGCAGTGAGAGGGCATAGTCAGAAGACCCAGCTCCAGGCTTACGCTGTCTGCCAACCTGAGAGGCCTGGGCAAGTCACGCACCTTCTCCAGCCATTTTGTTCATCTTTGAAAGGAGGAGGAAGAGCTAGGAGGGCCTAGAGACTGTGGTCACCCTACTCCCAGTTTCCAAGTTCCAAAGGAAAAGGATTTTCTGTACCTAAATCAGGAGAGTAGAGGAATCTACAGATCCCATGAGACCAGGAAAAGAGGAAGCTCTGATGGGGATAAGCTGAGCAACTGTAAAGAGCTGATGGAAGGTGAAAGGTTTGGGATGGGACAGAGAGTAGTATCCTCTTGGTTATGGCTGGTAGCCAACCCACCCAGACCTCATCTTCAGACACCCTGCAAGAAATTGCCTCCCTTTCTCTCCTAACCTGTTGACCTAGACCCTCCACATTTCTGTGTCTCCTTCCATATCAGTTTCCCATGAGATTCTGACATTCAGTGAAAGGTGATCACTACATCTACACTGATTATCCCCCCAAAAAGCTGCTAAAAATCATTAACCACCAAGACCAGCAGGTAGTATTGTGGTCAAGGCACTGGACTCCCACATGGCTGACTGGTTCAAGTCCTAGACCTGGTGGTTTGAAAATCACACCAGGCACATGTGTGTGTGTGCCCAAAATTCCAATAAGAGAATGGATGAGAAGGGATTGTGGTGTGGCCATCCTCCTTGGAGAGTGATTTATCACTTTCCTTCTCACTGTCTCTCTCTGTCTCTGGCAAGTGCATGCACCCTGTTGCAAAAAAACTAAAAAAAAAAAAAGTCATTAGTCACCACATAAACTTCTGCAATGACCAAATTCCATTATTGTTTTAAAGTCCAAAGATGAGAAATTATATTTTTAATTTATTTTATAATTTCTTATTTACATTTACTTGTACATCTTTGTAAGGCACAATGTGGCTTTTCAAAGCATGCATGCAGTGTGTGATAGTCAAATAAAGGATATTACCATACTCACTATCTTTAACAAGAACATTAGATTATGTCCTGTACCTTCAATCTTTGTCCTATTCGTTTTTTGAGATATGTATATAAGATTAGCAATGTCCTTTTAAAATTCTGTTGTAGTATACCATTCCATAATTTATTTGCCTTGTTTGCATGTTTTCTTGTGTCTGTTTGTTAATCATTTTTTCCTGAGTCCCCCTTACCCCATGCAGTCTCTGGCATCTACAGTTGCCCTCTCTACTTCTGCTTTCGAATCTTTCAATTTCTGCCAGAGTGCAGACATTCAGTATATGTTAAATGAAGACATACAGTGCTTGCCTTTCAAAGTCTGGCTTATTTCACTTATCATTAATTCTTCTAGATTTGAAGTGGGTACCATGAGTTCAACATGCGTATTGGCAATTGTTATTTCTGCTCAGGGCCCATCTATCCCAGCCACAATATGTTTGTCTGCAATGACTGCCAAGTGTTCAGATTCTATAAGTTCAAATGTCATAAAAACTTTAAAAAGAAGCACAATCCTCCCAAAGTCAGGTGGCCTAAAGCATTCAGGAAAACTGCTGGTAAAGAGTGTACAGTGGACAATTTGTTCAAATTTGAAAAAAGTTTAAATGAACCTGCCAAATACCAGTGAGAGCTATGAAATAAAACTATTGATGCAATGAAGAGGGTCAAAGAGATCAAACAGAAATGTCAAGCTAAATTTACAATGAGCAGATTGAAGAAAAACAGAGCTACAGAAAGTTCAGGACATTAAAGAAGTCAAGCAAAACATCCATTTTATCTGGGCCCCTCTTGCAGGCAAAGGAGAGCAGCTAGAAGAAAAAAGTAGTATAGCAATTACAACAGGATATGGACATGGAAGATGTTTCTTGCAAATCTCACTGTCTGTACTCATTTCTACGTGTACATATGAAAATTTCCTTTGGAGACAGAACTTCTAAATTATTGGTTTTTTTTCTTTGACATAAGGTCACTAAAATGAAGGGTGATTAAAAATACATCACTCAGAGCCAGCAGATGGCATGGTGGCTGAGGTGCTAGACTCCTATATGGCCAATTACAATTTGAGTCCTGGACCTGGCGGCTCTCTCTCTCTCTCTCTCTCTCTCTCTCTCTTTCTGTTTCTCTCTGGTGAGCACACATGTCCTATAGCAAATTTAAAAATAATAATAAATAAATAAAATGCTCAACATCCCTCATTGTAAGGGAAATGCAAATCAAAACCACAATGAGATACCACCTAACCCCAGTCAGAATGACTAAGATTAAAATTTTAAAAATTATAAGTGCTGGCAGGGGTGTGGTGAAAGGGGAACTCTCTTACACTGCTGATGGGAATATAAATTAGCCCAGCCACTGTGGAGAACAATTTGGAGATTCCTCAAAAATCTACAAATAGAACTACCATATGATCCAGCAATCCCATTTCTTGGTATCTACCCAAAGGACAGAAGAATTCATCAGAAAAGTACTTGCACATTGATGTTTATTGCGGCACTATTCATGATTGCCAAGGCATGGAACCAACCCAAATGCCCATGAACAGATGAATGGATTGAAAAATGGTGGCACATGTACTCTATGGAATACGATTCAGCCATAAAAAAATAAAAAAATAAAAAAAAAAACCTGGCTTTTGACAGAAAGTGGAAGAATATGGAAGATTTACTGCTGAGTGAAGTAAGCCAGGCTATGAAAGAGAGACATTGTATGTCCGCACTTAATATATACTGAGTGTCCGCACTCTATGACTGAAACTGAATGACTGAAGGATAGAGAAACATAGTAAATGGATGTAAATACCAGATATAGTGCATGTGAAAGAGTAGGGTCTGAGGACGGACATTTAGCAGAAAAATAGAGAGGCAAAGCATTAATGGGACAAGGAAATGTGGTATTGAAGATATTTTACAGTTTTACCAACTGGACTAGGGAGAAATGTTCACATGTTGAAATATTCACTTTGTAAGCTAAATAATGTGATTGAATGTATAAAAGAAAATGAAATACTCAGGACCAGTTGGCGTAATCACTTTGTCTCTTTACTCCTATGTAGTTGACCGTGGTTTGAGTCCCAGACCCGGTGGCTTAAACTCACACCAGGCACATGTGCATGCATACCCAAGATCCTGAGAGGAGAATGGAAAAGAAGGGATTGCAGCATGGCCATCCCCCCGGGGGTTGATTTCTCGCTTTCTGTCTCTCTGTCTCTCTCTGTCTTTCTGGCGAGCGCATGCACCCTATAGTAAAAACCTCTCCCCAAAAAAGTATACATCTCTCCTTCATTGCTATCTGCAAAACATGAGATATGTTTTGGATATTTGATTCAATATGGGTATTAGATTACATCTCAGTATTAAATCTTCACTGATAGATGTACATCATGAATGTACATCATAGATGTAAATCATGAAAATTCTGTTTGTAAATACAGAAGTGAATTGTGGGAATAAAATGGTCAAGCCAAAAAGAAAAAGATCAAGCCTTTTGGACAATGTCACTTGGCAGCATTTATGTAAGAGCTAATGACAGAAGTACATGACCAATGATATATAAGACAAAAATTTATTTTCAGTAAAATATTCCCTTTATTAATGTTATTGAGAGGGATACAAGGAAATAACAACTTGTATGACAATAGTCTCTGATATCTTTTACTTTGATTTCAGTATTTTCTGTTTTGGATTGTTAGTACCTCAGAAGAATATAATCAGGGTCAGCAGGTGGCATGGTAGTTAAGGCACTGGACTGCCACATAGAAGACCACAGTTCAAGTCCCAGGCCTGGTGGCTTGCTCTCTCACTCTACTCTCTCTCTCTCAAATGGAAGAATAGTAATAAATAATTCTTTTAAAATTTTTAAAAAGGAACATAATCAGAGCCAGCAGGTGATGTAGAGGTTAAGGCACTGGATCCCATGCAGCCAACTCCAAAGTTCAAGTCCTAGACTCAGCAGCTTGAGAATCATATTATCATATGCACGCATGGCCAAGAATCCTTAGAGGAGAAGGAGATTGCAGTGTGGCCATTCCCCACCCCACCCCAGGGGAGGAGTGATTTCTCACTTTCCCTCTGTGTTTGTGTGTGTGTGTCAAAAAAGAAGGAGGATGAAGAGAAAATGATCCTTTATAACAAAGCCTAATACGCTGGACTGTTTTGACCTGATTTAACTGTTCTGATAGGTAGTTGTGGATGTTGAAGATGAAAACTGAATAATTTTTCCTATAATGGCACCATACTGAGTAATTTCAACTTCAGAGAATACTTACTTCTAACTTGTGATCCCTGGTATACCAAATAAGCTTTATCTTTCTAACCTAGCCATGATCTAGAACAGAGGAATCCCAGCATCTTTTTTTTTCTTTAAATTTATTTTTTTACATTAATTCACTATACATCATTACAGCATACAAAATGAATTTTCCATCCAGAATACACTGTATATTGGCTGAATCAAGCACATCAACATACATCTTATCAACAAATAATTTTCCATTTCTTAGGTCCTGTATATTTTGTTTTTGATTTTTGGGGGGGATTTTGCCATCCTTGATTCCCTATACCTCACCCTCTGCCAGCATCTTTTAAAGTTTGTTGCATGGTTTTCTTTTAAATAAATAAATAAATAAATAAATAAATAAATAAATAAATAAAAGCTCTTAATTGCTTTTGGAAAATAAAATTTATGGGTAGAACGTATCTAGTTTTTAAAAATCCTTTAGACTCTTCATTTTGTGTTGAATGAAAGGATCTCTTTTTTTTTTTTATGGTTGAGTAGTATTCATTGCATATATATGCCAAATTTTCTTAATCCAGGCAGCAGTCCTTAGATAGTTAGGTGATGCAATGTCTTAGCTATTGTAAATAATGCTGCAATTGACATTTATGTGTAAGCATTTGACTATTTTCCTATGCCTTGGGTAAGTACAAAGGAGTGCGATTACTGGGTCATATCATATGGTAGTTCTATTGGGTTTTGGAAAAGTCGTGACATATTTTTCTATGTTTTTCTATTCAAAAATGTGTCATGACTTTTCCAACAACCCAATATTTGTAGGGGGTTTTTTGTTTTGTTTGTTTGTTTTTAATCTTTGCTAGGGGCGTGCACTCACCAGAGAGAAACAGAGAAAGAGAGAGGCAAGGAGAAGTGAGAAAATATCCTTCAGGGAAGATGGCCACAATGCAATCCCTTCTCCTCCATTCTCCTCTCAGGATTTTGGGCATGCGTGTACACACAGCTGGTGTGATTTTCAAGCTGCAGGGTTTGGGACTGAGACTGTGGAATCACCATTGTGGGATCCAGCTGCCTTAACCTTCACGCTACCTGCTGGCTCCTATTTGTAGGTTTTTGGGAAATCTCCATATTGTTTTCCATAGTGAGTGTACTAATTTATGCTCCCATTAAGAGTAAATGAGGAGGACCAGCAGTTAGCATAATGACTATGTCTCTGAACTCCCATATAGCCCACCGCGGTTCAAGTCCCGGGCCCGGTGGCTTAAACTCACGTGGGGCGCGTGTGCATGTGTGCCCAAGACCCCGAGAGGAGAATGGAGGAGAAGGGATTGTGG
>NW_006203886.1:62941-67216 GCF_000334495.1 Tupaia belangeri chinensis
CACAACCCCCCAGAAAAAAAAACCTCCCCCCCCCCCCCCAAAAAAAAGAGTGAGTAAGGAACCAGCAGATGTTGTGGAAGTTACATAACTGGACTCTCACATAGTTGACCATGGTTAGAGTCCTGAACCCAGCGGCTTAAACTCAAGGGTATGTGTGCGTGCATGTCCAAAATCCCAAGAAAAGAATGGAGGAGAAGGCATTGCGGTGTGGTCATCCTCCCTGCGGGGTTGATTTCTCTCTTTCTGTTTCTGGGAGTGTGCACACACTATGGCAAAAATCGCCCTAAGAAAAAAAAAGTCAATGAGAGTTCCCTTTTCTCCACAACCTCACCAGTACTTGTTCTTTGCTTTTTTGATCATAGTCATTCTGACTGGGATGAGGTGGTATCTCATTTTAGTTTTGATCTGCATTTTTGTGGTTTTCATTTACATTTCCCTTATGATATGTTAAATATTTTTTTGATATTCTTTTTAGCCATTCATATGTCTCCCTTTAAGAGTTGTCTCTTCAGTGCCAGCAGGTGGCATGGTGGTTAAGGCACTGGACTCCCACATTGCCGACCATGATTCGAGTACTGGACCTGGTGACTTGCTTCCTCACTTTCCCTCTCTCTCCAAGTGTCCTGGACCTGGTGGCTTGCTTTCTCACTTTCCCTCTCTCAGTGTGTGTCTTTCTCTGGTCAAATTTAAAAAATAATAATAATAAATAAAATGAAACAAATAATTCTTATAAAGAAAAGTTTCTCATCTTTAAATTTGATTATTAGTTTTGGGGGTTTTGTGTGTGTGTGTGTGTGTATTTTTTTATAGGAGAGTTGCTTGAGTTCCCTATATATTCTGGTTATCTCAATTCCTTACATGAAGTATAGTTTGAAATGTAGTTGGTTTTCTTTGAAGAGTTTTGCTATAGGTTCTATGTGCTCACCAGAGAGACAGAAAGCAAAAAATTACCTCTCCCAGGGTGGATGGCCACACTGCAATCCCTTCTCTCTATTCTCCTCTCAGGATTTTTGGCATGCATGCACATGCACCCAGCATGACTTTCAAGCCACATGGTCCAAGACTTGAACTGCGGTTGATTACATGGGAGTCCAGCTACATAACCATTACACTGTCTGCTGATCCCTGAAATACAGTTTTTAAATATTTTCTCCTATTCTATGGGTTATCCTTTTACTCTATTTTTCCTTTATTGTGCAGACTTCTTTTAGGTTGATACAATCCCACTTTGAGGAGTAAGACCCATGCTTTAGGGGTCTTATTTACAAAATATTTGCCTACTCCAATGTCTTCAAGTGTTTCTCCTGAATTTTTCACAAGTAGTTTTAGAGTATGGGGCTTTACATTTAAACTTTAATCATTCTGAGTCAATTTTTGTTAAGAGTGAGACATAGGAGTCTAATTTCATTTTTCCGTAGATGGATATCCCATTTTCTCAGCACCATTTGTTGAAAAGACTTTTTTTCTACACTGGATAATCTGTGCCTTTGCCAAAAATCAGTGGGCCATGAGGCCAGCAGGTTGGGTGGTGGTTAAGGTGCTGGACTCCCACATGACCAACTGCAGTTCAAGTACTAGATCTGGTTGTTTGCCTTCTCACTTTCCCCCTCTTTCTCTCTGTCTCTCTTTGGTGAGCACATGGTTCACATAGTGAACCCTAACCCTATAGCAATTTTTAAAAATAAAATTAAATAATTCTTTTAAAGATCAATTTGCTATATATTGTTGAGTTTGTTTCTGTTTTTGTCTGTACCATGTTGTTTTTTTGTTTTGTTTTGTTTTTTGTTTGTTTGGTTTTTTTGGAGAGGTTTTGCTATAGGGCACGTGCGCTCGCCAGACAGACAGAGAGAGACAGAAAGACAGAAAGCGAGAAATCACCCCCCAGGGGGGATGGCCACGCCGCAATCCCTTCTCCTCCATTCTCCTCTCAGGATCCTGGGCACGTATACACATGTGCCAGGCGTGAGTTTAAGCCACCAGGTCCGGGACACGAACTGCAGTCGACTACATGGGAGTCCAGCGACATAGCCATTACGCTAACTGCTGGTCCCTGTACCATGTTGGTTTGATAATTACAACTTTGTAATATATTTTGAAGTCAAGTGGCTAGATGCCTCCAACTTTATTCTGCACAGTATTGCTTTGGCTATATTTAGTCTTTAATGATTCTAGACACATTTTATTATTGCTTTTACTACTTATCTGAAGAATTTTACTGGCCTTTCAATAATGATTGCATTAACATTGTAAATTAATTTGGACACTACTGGTATTTTAATTATATTGATTCTTCCAATCCAAGTACAGGGATGCTTTTCCATTTTTTATATATTTTTCTAAATATTTCTTTTTTTAGTTTTTTAGTTTTTAATTGTAGAGAACTTTCACCTCTTTCATTAGAGTTATTCTTAGGTATTAGTGTGTGTGTGTGTGTGTGTGTGTGTGTGTGTGTGGCTACTGTAAATTGTCCAATGCTGAAAGTGAGGCTGTAAATAGGATTGCTTTCTCTTTTATTTATTTATTTTTTTTTGGAGAGGTTTTTGCTATAGGGTGCATGCGTTCACCAGAAAGACAGAGAGAAACAGAGAGACAGAAAGTGAGAAATAATCCCCAGGGGGGATGGCCACACCACAATCCCTTCTCCTCCATTCTCCTCTCAGGATCTTGGGCATGCACACACACGTGCCCGGCATGAGTTTAAGCCACCAGGTCCAGGACTCAAACCGCAGTCAACTACATGGGAGTCCAGCAACATAGCCATTATGCCAACGACTGGTCCCAGGATCACTTTCTTTAGTTCTGCTCTTGTCTATTCATTGTTGCTGTACAAAAAAGCTATAGATATTTTATATAATGGCCATAGAGTGCGTGTGCATCAGAGATACACATGTATGTGTATCAGAGATACAGAGGAGAGGAGAGGGAGGAAGCACCCCCAATGGGGTGTGGTCAACCACAATCTCTTCTCCACCTCCATCTCATCATGATTTTGGGTATGCATGCATATACATTTGACATGATCTTTAGGCCACCAAGGATAGGATTCAAACTGAAGTTGGCCATGTGGATTCCAGCTCCCTTAATCACTAAACCATGGAGTCAGCCCCACTACAGACTGTTGTATGTTAATTTTTGTATCCTGCCACTTTAATGGATCCATTTACTACTTCTAGGAGGTGTGTGTGTGTGTGTGTGTGTGTGTGTGTGTAGTCTTTAGAATTTTCTTTGTATATAATTATGTTGTTTGCAAATAGGGACAATTTAACTTCTTTCTTTCCTATTTGATTATGTTCTACTTCACTCTCTTGTCTAATTGTACTGGCTAAGATGACAAGAAATTCTTAAACACCTCCATGTAGAAACAAGTTGTATACAATGGAGAAGAATTAAACTAGTATAAAACTTCTTATTGACAGGCCAGCAGGTAGTGCAGAGGTTAAGGTAGCTAGATCCCACATGGCTGACTAAACGGTTTGAGTCCCAGACCCAGCAGCTTGAAAACATGCCAGGTATGTGCATGTGCATGCCCAAAATCCTGAGAGGAAAATGGGAGAGAAGAGACTGAAGTGTGGTCATAGCCCCAAGGGATTATCTCTCACTTTTCATCTCTTTATATCTCTGTCTCTCTCTCTCTGGCAAGCATACATGCTATATGGCAAAAAAAATTGAATCCAGATGTCATTTAACATCTACATAGCATGTATTATCTATTGCTGCATGATGAACACAAATTTAGAGGCCGAAAACAACAAACACTTATTATCCCATAGTTCCCGTGGATCAGGAATCCAGGTATGGTTTAGTTTGGTCCTTTGTTGCAGGGTCTCTCTGATTGTGTGAGACTGCATAAAGATGTTGGCCAAGATTGTGGACTCATGTGAAGGTTCAACTAGGGAAGGATCTACTTTCAAATTCATTTACGTGGTTGTTAGAATTTAGTTCCCTTTGGGCTGTTGAACTGAAAGCCTCAATTTCTCACTGACTGATAGTCAGAGGTCACCCTCTGTTTCTTGCTACATGAGCCTCCTCTCTTATTGCTTCACCAAAGCCAACAAGAGAATAAGTCCATCATGAAGAAGAAAACCTAAAATTTCTTGTAATCTAACCATGAAGGTAATGTCTCCTCAATGTTAAGGTGCTCTATTGTTTAGAAGTCAGTTACTCAAATTGAGGGAATTACACAAAGCTATGAACACCAGGAGGCAGAGCTCACTGGGGGGCATCTTAGAAGTTACTTTCCATAGACCATGGAGAGATAAGGAATACAATGCAGAG
>NW_006203886.1:67229-69293 GCF_000334495.1 Tupaia belangeri chinensis
GGACAAAAGAATGACAATTTTTTTTTTTTGGAGATTTTTTTGTTTTTGTTTTTGTTTTTGTTTTTTTTGTCATAGGGCACGTGCGCTCGCCAGACAGAGAGAAACAGAGAGACAGAAAGCGAGAAATCACGCCCACCCCGGGGGGATGGCCATGCAGCAATCCCTTCTCCTCCATTCTCCTCTCAGGACCTTGGGCACACACGCACACACGCCCGGCGTGTTTTAAGCCACTGGGTCTGGAACACGAACTGCTGTCAACTACATGGGAGTGCAGCGACATAGCCATTACACTAACCACTGGTCCCCAAGAATGACAATTTCAGATTTGAAATAATTTGAAAAGTATTCTACCAATGTACTCTATTTGTGAAAAAAACTCAAGAACACATTATAAATAAATTAATGTAAATCAGACGAGACATCGCAAAATAAAGAGAACAAAATGTTTAGCAATGACTTTGGTAATAAAATACACACCCCTGGGGGACGCATTCATATAGCTAAAGGCAATTACTATAGGTGAAGTGACTAAGAATTTTTAATACAAATTTTAATTTGATAGTTCTTTTTTGTTTGTTTGTTTAGAGGGTTTTGCCTTAGAGTGTGTGTGCTCACCAGAGAGGGAGAGAGACAGAGACGGTGAGAGAGAAAGTAAGAGATCATCCCGCAAGGGAGATGACCATGCTGCAATTTCTTCTCCTCCATTCTCCTCCTAGGATTCTGGGCACACTCATTCACCTCACATGATTTTTTTTTTTTAGAAGTTTTTGCTATAGGGTATATGCGCTCACCAGAAAGACAGAGAGAGACAGAAAGACAGAAAGTGAGAAATCACCCCCCGGGGGGATGGCCATGCCGCAATCCCTTCTCCTCCATTCTCCTCTTAGGATCTTGGGCACGCACGCCTAAACGCCCTTTAAGCCACCGGGTCTGGGACTCAAACCGCTGTCAGCTACATGGGGGTCCAGCGACATAGCTGTTACACCAACTGCTGGTCCCCCTGGCATGATTTTCAAGCCACCAGGTCCAGGACTTGAACCACTGTCAGCCATATGGGAGTCCAGCAACCATATGGGAGTCCATCTGACATTTCTTGAAGCAAAATTGACTTAAAATAAAACTATAGTCTTCAAACGAACAGCTTAAATTTTTCAAGTGAAATCTATAAGCAATGCCATTCATCTTGCTGAGGCAAATATGGAGGATAGAGAATATTTATCTACAAAGAAAGGTCCAATTATATTCTTATTCTGATAAAATAACAGAGAAATAGATCAAATCATGCCTTTCAGAAATGAAAAAAGTATATTGTTGGAAAATTAGTAAAAATAAAATTTTCCAAACTAATGAAATAAGGGGAGAGGACGAAAATGATTAAGCCATTATCAGGAAGAAAGGCTAAATGTTTTACCTATATTGAGTCAGCTGGTGGCGTGGTGGTTAAGGTGGTTTGATCCCACATGACCAACTTTGTAGTTCAAAGTCCTGGATTCAATGACTTGAAAAACATACCAGATGTGTGTGCATGCATGCCCAAAAATTCCAAAAGGAGGGAGAAATGGAGGAGAAGGGATTGCAGTATGATCATCCCCTATAAAGGGTTACTTTCTCACTTTCTCTCTCTCTCTCTGTCTCTCTCCAGGGAGTGTACATGCTCTCTGGCAATTTTTTTAAAGTTGAATTTATAGAATAGCAAAATCAATAATAAACACAATGTAATACAAAAGAAAATGAGATTATGATAATAATGCAAGTTTATTATTTTTAAAAGAATTATTTATTTAATTCTATTTTAATTTGACCAGAGAGAGAAAGAGGAAAAGTGAGAAAGCAAGCAACCAGGTCTGGGACTCAAACTGTGGTTGTCCATGTGGGAGAACAGTGTCTTAACCACCGCACCACCTGTCAGCTCCAGTAATGTAAATTTAAATGACTGAATCTTGTGACAAATGTGGGATTAGGGCAAAAATACATATACTTGTGGTGCTGGCAGGTGGCATGGTGGTTAAGGGCACTGGACTCCCACATGCCGACTGTGGTTTGAGTCCTGGACCTGATGGCTTG
>NW_006203886.1:69477-70062 GCF_000334495.1 Tupaia belangeri chinensis
TGGCGCGACCATCCCCCCGGGGGGGGTGATTTCTCACTTTCTGTCTCTCTGTCTCTCTCTGTCTGTCTGGCGAGCACACGCGCCTTATAGCAAAAAAACCTCTCCAAAAAAAAAAATTACATATACTTGTATATAGTAACAAAAATCATGTCTTAATCAAAGAGAAAAATGCAAAAGAAGGGATTTCTTGTGTGTGTGTGTGTGTGTGTGCGTGTGTGTGTGTTTTCATAAGGCGCTTGCACTCACCAGAGAGAGACAGAGAGGGAAAGTGAGAAATCACCCCCCAAGGGGGATGGCCACTCCACAATCTCTTCTCTATTTTTCTCCATTCTCTTCTCGGGATTCTGGGCACAAACACACCCAGGCCTTGCTTGTTTTTCAAGCCTCCAGGTCTGAACTGCGGTGTCAGCCACATAGGATCCAGTGCCTTAACCACCACACCACCTGCTGGTCCTGCAAAATAAAGTTTTAGGTTAAGATATATCAGGTAAAGGGAACCAGCAGTTAGCATAATAGCTATGTCGCTGGACTCCCACGTAGTCGACCGCGGTTCGCGTCCCGGACCCAGTGGCTTAAAACTCACAC
>NW_006203886.1:70124-70453 GCF_000334495.1 Tupaia belangeri chinensis
AAACTCACACCGGGCGCGTGTGCGTGCGTGCCCAAGATCCCGAGAGGAGAATGGAGGAGAAAGGATTGCGGCATGACCATCCCCTCGGGGGGATGATTTCTCACTTTCTGTCTCTCTGTCTCTCTCTGTCTGTCTGGCGAGCGCACGCGCCCTATAGTGAAAATCTCTCAAAAAAATAAGAAAAAAAAAAGATATATCAGGTAAATATCAGCAAAATAAAAGCAGCAGTGGTGATGTACTTACCAAAGTAAAATTCAAGATTGAAAGCATTCGACAGACAAAATAAGGAAAATACACATGGGCACTGAGGCTGAAATATATTTTTAGGA
>NW_006203886.1:70961-73688 GCF_000334495.1 Tupaia belangeri chinensis
TCTTTACTATAAAAAAAAGAAGACTGAAACGTCAAAAATAATAGAGCTGGGAATTTGACTCAGGGAGTTAGGAAAAGAACAATGAAACTAAGCAAAAACAAAAATAAAAACAAAAAAATCAAGCAGTGGTAATTAATAACAATAACTGTTTAAATAAAATAAATATAAAATTAGAAAGCATAAATAAAATATAAAACTAAGAAATATAAATAAAATAAATATAGAACTAAAAAATATAAATAAAATAAAGAGCTGTTTCTTTCAAACAATTATAGTGTTATAAATAAAATAAATATAGAACTAAAAAATATAAATAAAATAAAGAGCTGTTTCTTTCAAACAATTATAGTGTTTAACCCTAAGAAATCTGATCAGATAGAAACAAAAGGGCAAAAAACACATTAGTAATAAGAAAAAAGATATTGCACAGGTAGTAATAGCAACTGGTTATAGTGGAATATGAAGTATAAATCTAGAGTAACATACTAAAACATACAGGGGATATATGTGATTTTTTAAGAAAATAGCAATTATGAAAATTGATGCAAAAAATTCATAAGGGACATAAGGAAAGTAGGGGAAAAGTAGTTCAAGTCTATCATTTGAGACATATCAGTGCTCATAGACAGTGCTACCAGACACACTTACACTGGCACAGAAGGCCTGGTCAGGTCTGGTAAAGGCAGAATTGGCAGAGATCCCAGTTGTTTCTGGCAACCCTATGTGTGTGAAATGGGTATGACAGGCTGGGGACTCAACAATTAAGGCAGGCTGGAGAGAGCATACCCAGAATAGGGTGTTGGGGGAAGGAAGTTAGAATGGGATGGGCAAGGCTAGGGTGAAATTGACTAGCAGGGGTCAAGGCTAACAGACAAGTCTGAGACATCATGGGATGGTCAGTGTAGAGTAAGATGGGCATGGACAGAGACATGATGGCCATGATAGGTAGCGCAGGGAAAACTGTACCATTTTGTGGAAGTGTCCACAAAGTGGAATCATCTGGGAGGACTACCCCATGCTCACCTATCCTCAATCTTTCCAAGTGGCATTTAAAATGAAGGACTGTACCATCTCAATATTTTACCAACATCTCTGACCTGGGGAATATTAACAATTACACAGGAGTTGGCCAATCGCCTGTGCACTAATCAGGTGCCAATTATACATCTGATGGCCCAGATGGTGGTCTTCAGGAACAAGGGTCGTTAGCTCCCCTGACAGAGGATGGGAATTTCAAAACATCCCACCTCTCCAAAGACAAAGACAAGAAACCAAACAGTGGGCAGAGAAGAACAGAGAAAATTTCACAGGAAGTTTTCTCACATAGGACATGAAGCCCTGGACCTAAATTGTGCAGGGCTCAGTTGTCCGCTCTGGAGCGCAAGTCAGTGGTGAGTGGGTCATGCTGGATTGTCTGGTGAAGCATCAGGGCCAGCAGGCCTGCCCGGTTCATCATAGCCGTGCGCACCTTGTGTTCCTGCTCAAGGAGCACTTCCAGCTTGTGCAAGAGTGGGAGGTAAGCATGAGAAGGAGATTCCAGAATCTTACCCACCCCCCAGCCCCATTCACCATTGTAACCTACCACCCGCACACGCTCAAGGTCCACCTCAGCACGCCTCAGTTTCTCCCAGCAGTAGTGGTGGTTGCACAGGCGTTTGGGGAGGCGACAGAAATCACCTGTTGACTCAAAGACATTGTGCACTAGCGGGCAACCACATACCTCATCATTTGGTACCTGAAGGGTAGAATTAAGAATAATGAGCTATGCAGGAGGTTAGTGATGAAGAACGATCAGGCAGGCCTGATGAGAGTAATGGGGGAACAGAAGGCCAGGAGGAGAGTAATGGGAAGTGATCAGGCAAGGAAGAAGAGAGGAATCCACAGAAGAGGGGACAATTGAGAGATGACCAAGCATGGAGCATTGCGTAATGAAGTTGAGCAAACAGGGCTGGAGGAACAGAGGTGATTAGGCAGGAAGGACAAAATAATTAAAAGAGATCAAACAAGAAGGAGAGGAGGGCCAGAGGGGCTGTACTGGGAGGAACATGAGAAATAGAAAGCAATCAAGCAGGAGGCAAGGATTGAGAGGAGGTCTGACAGGGAGAAGTAAGTGAGTGGAAGTTGGTGAAGCAGGGAGAAGGCGAACAATAATGGGGCAGGGAATGTTGGAGAAATGAGGGGGTGATTAAACAGAGGAAGAAAGAATTCAGGAGATGACAGGCAGAGAGACCATCCCTGTGGGGCACCAAGGCAGGGGGAATAAGAAAAAGGAAAAGCGGCGGAACTGCCAGCCACTATGGGTAACAAGGGAGAAATCTGAGGTAGCCAAGAAGTGGGTGGGACAGGAATGGAGGATGGTCAAGAAAAGAGGAAAAGAATGGGGGGATGCCTAAGCAGTGAGGAGTGGAATAGAAGGTGGTCAGATATGGAGAGAGAGACAAATGGGGAGATGGTCAGGCAAGGAGGACATAAATAGGAGAGTCAGACAGAAAGAACAGCAAGAATAGAGGGTGATTGTGTAGTGAGGAGGGGGGACATGGGGTGGTCAGGAAGGGAAGAGGGAATGCATGGGGGTTGGTCAGGAGATTTGGAAGGCAGCCTAGCAGGGAGGAGGATAGAGGACTGGTGGGCTAGGAGGCAGTAAGGAGGGGAGGAATGGAAGGCAGTGAGGCAGAGAAGAGGGGAGAAATGTGTGAGGAATGAAGTAGACCAGGCAGGGAGGACAGC
>NW_006203886.1:73708-81542 GCF_000334495.1 Tupaia belangeri chinensis
AGTTAGAGAGGAGGGAGGCATAGGGAACAGCCAGGCAGGGAGGACTGGAGGAAAGAAGGTGATGAGGTAGGGAAGGAAGTCTCACCTTAGGGTCCCGAGAGTGCAAAGGGCATAGCACCTGGAGTCGCTTACAGTACTTCTTAGTCTGTGGGTCATAGACATCACAGAAGAGTCGTGTGGCCCTGGTGGGAAGTAGAAAGTGAGGTGCTGAGGATAGCAAGAAGGGAGGTCCCACCCTAAACCCCGCCCATACCCTGTCCCCAACTCTGCTCACATCTGCCTCCAACTCTGCCTCTGAGTCCACCCACCTTGCTCACTCTTGCTCCCAATTCTTTCCACATTGGGCCTCTGGCCCTGACTAATAACCACACTTACCCCTCAATGCAAGTAGGATACAGGGACTCAAAGGTTGACTGGCATTTATACTGGCAGAAAGAGCACATATGGGAAGAATTGTGGATGCATCCTGCATGCCCTCCCCTGACAAAGCCCCAAACGACACATCTGACTCTGTGGACTCTATGCTCCTGTCTGCCCAGCCAATGCTGCTCCTCACCACTAGCTAATATCCTGACCTTAGCTCTCATACTGGGGATAGAGGAAGAGCACAAATGGTTGGAGCCATGGATGTGTGTTGCATTCATTCCTACAACAAATATCCAGCCACCAAACCTGTCCCCTATGAACCCCAAACATGCTCCACCCTATCCAGCCAAAAACATCCTTGCCCTATACAATGTCCACCCAATGCTCTAACCTTGGTAAAGCAGCGCTCCATGTGTCGCAATGCGACACGCATACTGATGGGTTTTCCACAGGAGACACAGAAGATCTGCAGGTCTGCGCTGTCCCTGTCAATTTTGTAGCTCTAAAAGGAGCAATGGAGGGGCAAGTGAAGCAGCACAAGATGGCAAAGGGCAGGGAAAGTTACCGGGTACCTTGTTGCTCCACCCACCCATGCCCTCTCACTTCCTCATCCATGCACACAGGCTGCTGCTTGCCATGCAAAATTATGGCCTCAAGTTCATGGTAACGGCGCTCCATGTCCCTCAGGCGAGTGCGGGTGTCCTGCTGCTCACTGTGGATGCGCTCAAGCATTTTCTTGCCATACTCCTCAGCAACACAGGGGCTGTTTTGCCACTGCTGAATGCGCGGGGGTAGGATCATGTAGATGCGACTGGAAGGGGTGACAGCAAGAATTAGAATGGGGGGAAGGGAGAATCGAAGGAAGAAATAGATGAGTGATCATATGGTAAATGTATGGGATATTGAATAATGAGTGTTTAATAGAGACTGAAGAGTGAAGGGATAGCATGGGTGGAGGAATGAGTGGGCAGGTAAACGTAAGGATGGTTGGGTGAGTGGGTGAATGGGCTTAGAGATCACATCCGGCTTCACCTCTTGTCACTTAGCCTCCGGGTACACTCACTCAGCAGCCAACTTCATGCCACAGTCATCTGAGCAGTACTTGGAGCCTGGCCTGGCAGGATACACACAGCCAGGTCCCAGGCACTGCCGCAGTGAGACTGGGTCCTCCGCATCACTCTGCTCTGGGTGTTTATCCTCCTCTGGGTGCTTTGGGTCCGGTTCTTGATTATCATTCTGTGGGGCAAGAGTTGTTAGGGCAGGATCAGGGGACTTGATTTCAGCCACCAACGCCTGTACCACTGCCCTGTATTCCACCCCCAACATCTGCCTCCATAACCCGCGTTCCATAATTTATGTCACCTTCCACTCCACCATTTTTTTTGAATTATCCACATGCTTCATCTTCATGGTCCGCTTCCGTGACACAGGCACAGGCACAGGATCCAGGAATGGGAGTTCCTTGGTGTCACTCATTTAGGGCTGCAGGCCAGGGACACGCTGACAGGCTCTCTGCAATCAGTTCCTTGAAATGGTATTTGAGCACTCACTACCTCCTCTACCCTCATTGCCTTCATTATCCCCAACCTTCCACCTCTGAGCCCCACGACACATGCACAAGGCTTTGATAGAAACAAAGGCCCCCTCTGCAAGAGTCCTGAAATAAGTAAGTCCCCAGGCAGGAGCTACAGACAACAACTGGAGTATGACTGTTGTCTGAGGTGTCCCCTCCCCCTTTTAAAATTTGTTACAGGGCACATGCGCTCACCAGAGAGAGACAGAGAGAGAGAGACAGAGAGAGAGAGAGAGAGGAAAAATGAGAAAGCACCCCCCAGGGGGAATGGCCATGTCGCAATCCCTTCTCCTCCATTCTCCTCTCAAGATTTTTGGGTGTGCATGCACACACGCCCGGCATGTTTTCCAAGCTGCCAGGTCCAGGACTTGAACCGCACAGTCAGCCATGTGGGATCCAGCCGCCTTAACCACCACGCCACCAGCTGGCTCTCAGGTGCCTCCTTTTTAAAAAAGAAATTTTTCAGTTTATTTACTTATTCCTCCCAGGAGTAAAAGAGACAGAGAGAAAGAGGGAGAGGGAGACAGCACCCTCAAAAAGGTCTTGACACCAAGATTTACCCCCAGCCTCAGCCAGCCCCAGATCACAGGCATGTACATGCCTCCTTTCCTGCCAGTGGCACCACTGTTGTCTGGTACTTCTGGGTCAACAGGACTTACACATTTGAGGTAGTTGTGGAGTGGGAAGTAGCCAGTGGGACCATAGAAAGATCTCCAAAGATGTTCTAAGCAAAGAGCTGAGAGGCAGACCTTCGGCACCAATTCCATTCATCTACCCTGTGTCCAGGGACCAGGGATTATTACACGTATGATTTCTGTGCTTCTGAGAGGAGGGCTCTGAACCTCACTAAGTGTGGTGACAGACCCATCCTACCCAACACCTTTGGCCTCACCTAGGTCAACCTGGCCTGGGCTCACAGCACCTGCCTGGATACATGAGGCCTTGCCTAGCAGACAAAACCTGGCCCTGCCTACCTATCCTATCCAGACATACCTGGCTGATTTACCTGGACACATCTGGCCCCATTCTGACTACGTGGATACATAAAAACCCTCCCTCTCTGCCTAGAAAAGTTAGGCTCCTTCCCTTCAGACTTTCTCGCCTCAGCCTGGCCAGCCCCTTCCTTCGAGGACACTCTTGCTACTCTGCTGCCCTGAACCATAGACCCAGACAAGCTCACCTCTGCCAGCCTGCCCAAATATACTTGGCATGTTCATGTACACCTGCCCCCCAGGCATGTTTGGCCTATCTGCTTGCCTTACCCAGTCCACCTATTTTTTCCAGGCCCCATCTGTCCAGACTTGCCCTCCTAGACATACTCTGTTACACTCCCTTCATGCCAGCCCCTGCCCTCTGGCCAGGTTCTCTCAGCCCCACATGCTACTCCTCCGTTTTCCCTGATATACCCAGTTCTACCTCACCTCCCAACACAGTGAGATATGTCAAGCTTTTCTCCCCTCCCCACCAATATATTGGCCCTGCCTGCTCTGATCCTCCCACCTAAAATAATTTGAAAAGTGCCTGTACCTGTACCTTGTACACCACTTAAAATACATAAATATACAACTATAAATATGTAAATATATGTTTATATCTGTGTATACATGCATGCATGCAAACAAGTCAATATTCTCAGTGATTAAGAGAGCAAACACACATAGGAAGGACACACGTTTTGAACAAGAAAATTATTAGCTAGAGAACTCATACTATCTGTAAGTCAGAGACACAATATTAATAAAAAATGACTCTGAACTTAGCCTTAAAGAAAATCTAAACACATTCCAATAACGAAGCATCACACAGCACACAAATAAATTGTGTTCGAAATCAGTAAAAGACTTAACTTTTGGAAATTGGAAGTGCACATCGAAATAACTCTTGGTAAAGAGAAAAATAGATGAAATTAGAAAGCTCCTAGAAATTAACTACAAAATTACTTAGAACTCAATTACAAAAACCATACATACCCAAATTTCGATCTGAGATGGAACTTTAAGAAGAGAATATGAAAAAGACGGAAATTGCTTATCAGGGCATTCAATTAGTAATAACCAACTCAAGTTAAAGCAGTGCCCCTCCTCGACTCCAAAGAAACACGCGATCAACTTCAAAATCCCCTTCAATAACCCAAACGTGCCCCGCCTCCGATCACTAAACCCACAGGCCCTCATCAAAGCGCTGGCAAAATACCTCAGCGCCCAAAGGCGCCAAACTGCGCGGAGTCTCGGGCAGGTGCAGTAAAAAGGCGATATAGAGCCACTTCCGGTTCTGGTAGTCCCGCCCCTTTTTTAATATGCTCTGTTAGCGCTTGCTGGAGACCCCTTGAGGAGCTGCTGTACCACTTGAAGTACGACGACTGCGTTTTCAGAGAAACCGTGCTACTGTGTAGGTAATTTTGCAGGACACCACCACAGGCCTGATGGTTACATTTGTCTCTTCTGAGGTCAATGTCTTACTGCGTCATGGACTGGAGGTGGCTGGTCATTAAATTATTGTATAATAGAGCAGGAGAAATTCCTCCTCTTATCAGTTCCAATTATTTTGAATGATGTCATATATTACTGTTTTACTATCTGCGATTATTTTAGTAACAAGATAGGCAATGAAAAATACTAACTGAAACCATGTAAAGCAATTTTTTAAAGCCAACAAAGTAGAAAAAGATGTATCAAAAGCTCAGGAAAATTATAAAGCAACAACAAGAAAGCAGGAATAAGTTCATATTTGATGTTCAGACTTTATTACACGATCGCTATTTTTTTTAAGGTTTTTGCCATAGGGCCCATGTGCTAGCAGGAGAAAGACAGAGAGAGGAAGTGAGAAATCTCCCCTCCCCAGGGGTGATGGCAATGCTGCAATCCCTTCTCCTCCATTCCTCTGGATTTGGGGCACCCACGCACACATGCCAGGTCCAGGGCTCTATCTACAGTCTGCCATGTGAGAGTCTAGCACCTTAACCACCATGCCACTTGCTGGCCCCCACGATCAGTAATTTTTTTTGGGGGGGACAGGTTTTGCTATAGGGCACGTGCGCTCGCCAGACAGAGACAGACAGAGAGAAGGCGAGAAATCACCCCCCCAGGAGGGATGGCCACGCCACAATCCCTTCTCCTCCATTCTCCTCTCGGGATCTTGGGCATGCACGCACACACGCCCGGCGTGAGTTTAAGCCACCGGGTCTGGGACGCGAACTGAGGTCGGCTACATGGCAGTCCAGCGACATAGCCATTACTAGCTAACTGCTGGTCCCAACGATCAGTAATTTTTAAAGTTGTTAGTGGAGTAAACTCTCCTGTTAAAGATTATCATTTTGGATGAAAATTAAATCTAGCCATATTCTGTTTATGCCAAACCTAGCAAATGATAGGGATACAGAAAAGTTTGAAAGGGATGGAAGCAAATTTCACAAGCACCCACTAATCAAAATAAAGCGAGGCCAGTCATATTTATATCAAACTGAAAAGGATAAGATAAAAAATATTTATTGGGATTGAGAGAATAATTTTATAATGATTCAATTCATGATGAATATGTAAAATGTCAATCTTATACATGAGAGGCTCTTCAATAAGTTTATGGAAAATGTGTACAATGAGAGTTCCTTCTGCATGATTGCTGGGGAGAACCTGCCACTGTGCTGACCGTGCTCTGCCGGACACGGTGTCCATGGAGATATTTTTGCTGTAGGGCATGTGCACTCACCAGAGAGAGATTGAACTTCCAAGTTTGTGAAGAAACTGCCCATCCACTAGATGACTAGAAATCACTGCAGGACCACAAGAAATATGGGAAAGCAGGAAAATACCTCTCCTCCAAGGGAAAAGGATAATTCCTCTTCATCCACACACAGTTCAATGGAAATCATGGAAATGTCTGATAAAGAATTCAGAACATTCATAATGGCAAAGCTAACAGAGATGGAAGAGAAGAGAGACAAGGAACTGCTGAAGAGGAAGGAGAAAGGAGTTGAAGAGTTCCAGGAGGTGAGGAAATTCATGCAAGATCTAAAAGAGGAATTTCACACTTTACAAAAGAATCAGATGGAACTGTTAGAGATGAAGGCTATAATACAAGAAATCAAAATCTCCCTTGAAAGTATTAAAAGCAGACTAGATCATACAGAAAATAGAATCTCTAATGTAGAAGAGAAAATGGTTGGCCTAGAAAAATCCACCGCGAAGACTGAGAAAATGGCCCAAAAATTTGAGAATAATATGCGAGAAGTACTAGATACCATCAAACGTCCAAACATCCGGATAATAGGCATCCCAGAAGGTGAAGAGACTCATAAGGGCATTGATAATCTATTCCATGAAATCTTACAAGAAAATTTTCCAAACCTGGAGAGGCACTCAAAGATTCAGTCCCAAGAAATACAGAGGACCCCAAATAGAATCAACCCAAGAAGATCTTCTCCAAGACACATTATAGCCAGATTGACCAAAACCACAGACAAAGACAAGATACTAAGACTGGCAAGAGAAAAAAGGCAAGTTACCTACAAAGGGTATCCCATCAGACTAACGGCAGACCTCTCATCGGAAACAATGAGAGCGAGGAGAGAATGGGAAAATGTATTCAAAGTATTAAGGGAAAAGCAATTTCAACCGAGAATTCTGTACCCAGCAAGGTTATCGTTCATTTGGGAAGAAAAGACACGAACTTTCCCAGATAAACAAAACCTGAAAGAATTTACCAGCACCAGACCGGATCTCCAAGAAGTTCTTAAGGGAGTGCTATGTCAGTAAAATTAAATGCAGACACACAGAAATAAGAGTTCAGAAACTAAGAAAATGGGCAACTTAATTGTAGGGCCAAAAGCTGGAGTTGAGTATTACATCCCAGATTTCAATCTGGAACATCGAACCTCAACAGATACAGAAGAAAGATTAAGTACATGAGACTGAACTGATGAAACAGTATTCTACGACTTGACTAAAATATTGCTGCTTTTCTTCTAAGCTTTGTTGTCTGGTTTTAAGGACTTTTGTCCTGTCTTCAGCTATCAATAGATTCATGTTCCGACTATTTGAACAGAATACTAACCTGTTTCTAGGCTTTAAGTTTCAAAGAAATATCCTTACCAGTTCAAAACTGCTTTTCTTGAAACCATCGGCTGATCTTGCTATTGAAAGTAGTTAGATTACTTATGATATTGTGTGACCAACGAAATGTTGGGGGAAAAGGGATTGAAGACAACTGTAGACAGCAGAGATAGTGTAATAAGAGAGTGGAATAGGGCAGAGGGCTAGACATGGGGTAAAAAAACATATATATGAAAGTAGAAATGGAATATTATGGATGATAACATGCATTATTAAGCCACTATATAGTATATTCTAGATGGGAAACCACATTTAGAATGTTGTGATGATGCTCAGGGAATGAATGTAAATTAATAAAAAAAAAAAATTTTCAGAAGAAAAAAAAAAAAGGCATTAGAAATACCTATTTGATGACTGCAGTTAAGCTATATAGCCCTAGTTAGGTGCTACGTTATAGTATGTTCATTCTATTCACTGAGGTTTATGCCTAAAGTCAGTCTTGTGTTCATGGATATGTACATATCAGCTGTGCTTGCTATTGAAAATATTTAGATTTATTAAGATATTTAGTGAAACAATAAAATGGGGGAGGCATAGAAAGCAACAATAGATACCAGACACAGTGTGGGAGGAGGGTGGGAGATGGCAGAGGGTGAGATAGGGAATCAAGGATGGGAAAAAAGGCAAAATATACAGAAAACAAGAAATGGAAAATGATTTGTTGACAATAACACATATGTTGATGTGCTTGATTGAGCCAATATACAGTGTATTCTCAATGGAAAAATCTCATTTTGTATGCTATAATGATGTACAGTGAATGAATGTAAATAAAAAAAAAAATGTA
>NW_006203886.1:82295-83775 GCF_000334495.1 Tupaia belangeri chinensis
TCAGCGACATAGCCATTACGCTAACTGCTGGTCCCACCACAAAATTTTTTTTAAATCACTTCATATCCTTATTTTTTTAAGTTTTTTTTTTTTTTTCCCATAGAGTGCCTATGTTTGCGAAAGACAGTGAGAGAGAAAGTAAAAAGTCACCCCCTGAGGGGGATGGCAGTCTTGCAATCCTTTCTCCATTCTCCTGGGATTTTGGACACACACGCACACACACTCAGTGTGAATTTCAAGCTGCCAGGTCCAGGACCCGAACTGCGATCAGCCATGTGGGAGTCCAGCACCTCAACCACTACGCTGCCTGCTGGCCTACCTCAATATCCTTATTAAAATGATGAAAATAAATAGAAAGAAAAATATATTAGAATAAAGGGTTAAATAGAAAGAAAAGATTTTATCTTTTTTATCGTATTGCAAATTTCCATTTGCCCTTCAAGACTCAGCTTTGGCATCACTGTCTGGTAAGTTCCCTTTGCATCCTTTCTGTCTGGGTGACCAGCCTCTCCTTGAAATCAACTTACAGACAGAAGTATATTAGCAAGGGTTGTTCTTTTCATTTTACTCTTTTTTTTTTTTTGGAGAGGTTTTTACTATAGGGTGCGTGTGCTCACCAGACAGAGAGAAACAAAGAGATAGAAAGCGAGAAATCACCCCCCAGGGGGGATGGCCATGCCACAATCCCTTCTCCTCCATTCTCCTCTTGGGATCTTGGGCACGCACGCACACGCGCCCAGCGTGTTTTAAGCCACTGGGTCCAGGACTCGAACTGTGGTCGACCACATGGGAGTCCAGCGACATAGCCATTATGCTAACTGCTGTTCCCTCATTTTACTCTTGAAATTAAAGAGGAATTGTGAGTGTGGCCCGAAACTTGCAAACCTTTCGTGTCTGCCCTCCTCACTAAAAATGAAGGAAGAGACAATGTTGGTCTTGGTCACTGCTAGATGCCCAGTGCCTGGCACACAGGAGGTGCCCAGGAGCCATTGATGATTAAAAGAATGCATCAGGGCCCCTGACCCTGTACTGTTGCAAAATGACAAATTAATGTATCTGGCTCCATATTATTCCATACAAATAATAACAAATATATGCTATAATTTACACTAGAGTTATGTTTAACTCACCATTGACTAAAAATTTAAAAAGCAACATTCATGGGACCAGCAGGTGGCATGGTGGTTAAGGTACTGGACACTCCCACATGGTCGACCACGGTTCCAGTCCCAGACCTGGTGGCTTCCTTTCTCACTTTCTGTGTGTGTGTGTGTGTGTGTGTGTGTGTGTGTGTGTGGTCAAATTAAAATAAGTGAATGAATAAATAAAAATTAAATAAATAATTTTAAAATAAATAAATAAGCAGCATTAAAAAAATATTGTTTAAAATTTATTTTTAGTTTGCTATATAGCACACACACTCACGTGAGAGAGACAGAAAGACAAAGATTGAAAGTTAGAAATCCCCCCCCCAAGGGGT
>NW_006203886.1:83800-93559 GCF_000334495.1 Tupaia belangeri chinensis
TTCTCCTCTCAGGATTTTGGGCACCCATGCACATATGCCTCGCGTGATCTTCAAGCCAGCAGATATGGGACTCAAACTGCACCACTGACCACATGGGATTCAAAGGCCTTACTCTCCATGCCATCTGCTGGTCCAAGAAGCTTTTTAAAAAATTACTTTCTTTAACGTTATTTATTTATTTATTTTATTTGACCAGAGAGGGATAGAGCAAGAGAGAAAGAGAGAACGAAAGTAAGAAAGCAAGCCACCAGGTCCAGGACTCGAACTGCGGTCAGTCATGTGGGAGTCCAATGACCTTAACCAACACACCACCTGCTGGCCCCCCCAGGAAGCTTTTCTAAAGAATAAAAAAAGAGAGTGAGAGAGAGGGCTTATTTTGATTCTTTAAACACTTAACAAGATAAACATGTAGCAAAACTAATTCTTAAAAAAGAGAGAAAAGGCACACCAAAAGCAGACTGAAAAGGGAAAAATAACTACAAAGACAAGTTACTTAAAAGACTTATAGATTATTGGGCCAGCTGGTGGCATGGTGGTTAAGGCAGCTGGATAACACATGGCTGTGTGCATGGTTCAAGTCCTGGATCCATCAGCTTCAGGAACACATCGGATGCATGTTCGTGTGTGCCCAAAATCCCAAAAGGAGAACGGAAGAGAAGGGATTTTGGTATTACTATCTCCCCTGGGGGGCATGCCTTCTCTCTCTCTCTCTCTCTCTCTCTCTCTCTCTCTCTGTCTGTCTCACTTTGGTGAGCAAATGCATCCTATAGCAACATTTTCAAAAGAGATTTGTAGATTATTACAAACAAACATTAATTCAAAACTAGTTGATGCCACCTAAATCTGCATGTCACTTAGCATCTTAGCTGTTTTAGCATTACTAAAGACAGGATTACAGATGTTAGGTTTGTCTGCAGGAATACACAGCAATCTAATCCAGCATCTAGAGCTAATTCATGATTACAAAAAATAGAGGACAGAAAAAAATCAGCCAAGTCCAGGTTGTGGAACATTCTACAAGGCAAATAACCAGAATTCACCACCAAATTAATTCAATTGAAAAAAAGGAGGTCAGCCATGGTGACACAATGATAATGCAACAGTCTGCAATGCTGAAGCCACATGCAAAGGTTCTGAGTTTGTGTTCTGAGGTCTCCCTGTACATGCCAGGTGCATGCATGTGTGCCCATGAGGCTGGAGTTGGATCGTGGTGTGATGACCCTGTTAGGGTACTTGTCTCTCTCACTCACCTTCACTCTCTCTTCTTCTCTGAAGAAATAAACTTATCAAAAATATTATTAAAAAGAAGGGAAATGTTGGGGCCAGTAGGTAGCTTCATGGTTAAGGTGCTGGACTCCCACATGGTCAACTGCAGTTCAAGTTCCAGACCCGGAAACTTGAAACTCATGCCAGGTGCATATGTGTGCGTGCCCCAAATCACAAAAGGAGAATGGAAGAGAAGGGAACTGTGGTGTGGCCATCCCCTCTGGGAGGTGATTTCTCACTTTTTGTCTCTGTCTCTCTCTATCTCTACAGCAAGCACATGCACTCTATAGCAAAAATATCTAAAAAACAAAAAAATAATAAAAAGAAGGGAGGAGACTATTATGATATTATGACTTGAGACATAATAGTCAAATGTAAAGTACGAACCTTCTCTACTCCTGCCTTCTTCTCCTGGGATTTTTTTTTATATTTATAGTATGTATTCTGTTATGCAAAATGGAAACTCAATGTTATCCCCAAAATATAGATCTGCTGGGCAGTAGCTGATGTGCCTTTCCCACCCCCGTTGGGAGTTCTGGCAGCACAACCTGCCTCTCTTCCCAGCCTGGCACAGATCACTCTGTTCCTGAGCTCTAAGACAGGCCAGTACTGAGAGGAGGCAGGTGAATAGCCTGAGAAACAAAGGGAGATTATTTTGTTTCCTGTTGTGTTTTATATTCCAGTAAATGTACTTTGAATACAGATTCCTCTTTGGATACTTCTGCTCCTCTGTTGCCAGAGATTTGTAATGGTGAAGGAGGGGAGGGACAGAGGGCAACATTTTCTTGACTTCTTTAGAATAAATGCAAGACTGGCTTCTCTAGGAATGGTTTTTCCCCACTTCTTTCAAAATCACCCCTCAGTGTCCTCTGTGCCTGGACTTATTCCTAGGGGCCTTTGGGATTAGAGAAAACCGATCAGAAAGATAAAGTTTCCTTTCCTCCTTTGACCTCTCCCCAGCCCTTGCCTAAGTATGGACAAGATACAACGCAAACCATAGGGTCTGCTTAAAGTTCGATTTCAAACACCTTCTGTAAATCACTGCAGGAAGGGTTGGTAGGGAGGGATTAGTACATTGCTTGAATTTGCTTTCTAACAGAGCCCACTGGGCTTCAAAAGGATCTTCTGGGCAGATGCCTGTGGGATCCTCTGTGTGTTTATGCTTATCTCCGGAGGCTAAACCATCATCTACACCATTGAAAGCTGCAGAACCACTGAGGTGCTTAGCAGGAGGCTTAAAGAAGATACTGGCAGGGGACCAGCAGTTAGCATAATGGCTATGTCACTGGACTCCCACCAGGCGCATGTGCCTGACAAAGATCCCGAGAGGAGAATGGAGGAAAAGGGATTGCGGCGTGGCCATCCTCCCTGGGGGGTGATTTCTCACTTTCTCTCTCTCTGTCTCTCTCTGTCTGTCTGGTGAGCGCATGCGCCCTATAGCGAAAACCTCTAAAAAGAAAAAAGAAGATACTGGCAGTAGCACTGTTTGTCTCGCTGACTCCCCAGATTATTTTAAAGCCAATTCCACACATTCTATAATTTCTTCTTAAATATATATAAATGTTACTTGCCAAAATAAGAACACCATTAAAAATAATTGCTGTAGGGCTAGCCTGAGGCATAGTAGTTAAGGTTTCTGGATCCCACATGGCTGACTACATGGTTTAAGTCCTGGACCTGAAGGCTTGATAAACATGCTGGGCATGTGTGCATGTGCATGCAAAATCCTGAAAAGAGGGAAAAATAGAGAAGGCATTACATTATGCCCATTCTCCATGGTTGGGGGATCTTTCTCGCATGCACGCATGTGTGCAGACATGTGCACTTCTGGCAATTTTTTTTAATTACTGTAATACAGGGCCAGTAGGTGGTGTAGTGGTTAAGGCACAGGATTCCCACATGGCTAATTGTGGTTTGAGCCCCAGACCCAGCGGCTTGAAAATCACACTGGGCATGTGTGTGTGCATGCCCAAAATCCCAGGAGGAGAATGGAAAAGAAGGAATTTTGGTGTGACTATTCCCCCAGGTAGTGATTTCTAACTTTACATCTCTTTCTCTCTCTTGTTAGCACACTCATCCCATGGCAAAAACCTAAAAAAAATTATTGTAATATCACTACCAAAAATTTTACAATTCCAAATTATCAGCAAATATTCAGTGTTCAAATTTCCCTGTTGTCCTAACTTTTTTTTTAGGTTTTTCTCATAAGGTGTGTGTGCACACCAAAGAGAGAGAGAGAGAGAGCGCTAGAAGGCACTCCCCAGGGGTGATGGCTATGCAGCAATCCCTTCTCCTCCATTCTCCTACTGGGATTTTGGGCACACACATACACATGCACCCAGCATGATTTTCAAGCTGCTGGGTCCAGGAATCAAACCGTGGTTGGCCATGTGAGAATCCAGGACCTCAACTACCATGCCACCTGCTGACCCCTGTCTCATAACCTTTTTACAGACTTTTTTGTGAATCAGGATGCAAATAAGGTTCACACATTATAATCGATTGATACATTTCTTAAATCTTACTGATTTATTTATTCTCAGAGGGTATGTGTGCTTGCCAGAGAGAAAGAGAAAGCACTCTCCAATGGGAAGTGGTCTTCCCACAATTCTTTCTCTGCTTCTCCATTCCATCAGGATTTGGAGCATGCACACACACACATGCCCAATGTTTTTCAAGCAACTGAGGCCAGGATTCGAGCTGTATTTGGGCCATGTGAAATCTAACTACTGTCCTACAGGACTTGTCCTTTTCTGTTTTTAATTGCCAAGGGTCAAGTGTGCTGGCCAAAGAGAGAGAGGCAGAGAGAGAGAGACAGAGAGAGAGAGACAGAGAGAGAAAGCACCCCTCAACGGGGTATGGTCTTGCCACAATCCCTTTTCCTGTTTCTTCAGCCTGTTGGGATTTGGGGCATGCACACACATGTGCCTGGAATGTTTTCCAAACTGCAAGTCCAGAGCTCATGTGGGAACTGGTTCACTTAACCACCAGGCTACAGAGCCATAGGGCTGGTCTTTTTTTTTTTTTTTTTTTTTTAACTTTTGTTGCCATAGAACAGACACCAAAGAGAAACAGAAGGAAGGAAAGTGAAAAATCACACTCTCTTGGCCATGCCACAATCCCTTCTTCTCCATTCTCTTCTTAGGATTTTGGGCATGGACGCACATGCACCCAGCATGATTTTTAAACCACTGGGTCGAGGACTGGAACCGTGGTTGGCTGTGTGGGAATCCAGCACCTTAACCACTATGCAACCTGCTGGTCCCAGGCTGGCCCTTCTTAAATATCTTTTCATCTGTATGTTCCCCATCCATCTTATGTTATTTTTTTTTTCACTTGAAAACAATAGTTTAGGGACCAGCAGTTGGCATAATGGCTATGTCGCTGGACTCCCATGTAGTTAACCGCAGTTCAAGTTCCGGACCTGGTGGCTTAAACTCATGCCAGGTGCGTGTGCATGTGTGTGTGCCCAAGATCCCAGGAGGAGAACGGAGGAGAAGGGATTGCATCTCAAAAAAAAAAAAAAAAAAAAAAAAAAAAAAAAAAAAAAGACTAACTGTAATCAAATGAGGCGAACATTCACCTCAAGATTTTGTCATCTTCACAATAAAACAAAAGATGAAGTTTAGAACTGTATCGCTTAGCTTTTTTCTTCTCATCTCTTCCCAGTTCAAAATGCTTGCATCTCTTAATAGCCAGCATTCTCTTACATCTGCAGTTGGGCTCAATACAGTCAGCACAATCTTCTTTGTAGTTTTTGCCTTTTTCCAGAAAATAGACTTAGTCTGTCCACCATAGCCACTCTGCTTCCTGTCATAACGCTGCTTTCCCTGAGCATACAGAGAATCCTTGCCCTTTTCATGCTGTGTCACTATGAGGTTAGTGCTTGCCACACTTCGTACAGAAAGTGCGGCGGGTTTTAGGGATGTTCACCATGTTTGCGGGCATGCTATCTGCACAGAAAGTCCTTTATACAGTTCTAATATGAATAATCTGAAGAATACAGTTCTATTATGAATCATCTAAAGATTATTTTTAGAGGTTTTTGCCTTAGGGCACATGTGCTCGTCAGAGAGAGAGAGAGACAGCAAGAGGAAAAGTGAGAAATCACTCCCCAGGGGGGATCTCCATGCCACTATCCCTTCTCCTCCTGGGATCTTGGGCATGTACGCACACATGCCCAGCATGAGTTTCAAGCCAGCAGGTCCGGGACTTGAACCACAGTCAGCCATGTCAGGGTGTCCAGTGATGTAACTGCTATGCTGTCTGCTGGCCCCAACCTAAAGATTATTGATAGCTTATTTTGATAAGCAGGAATTCCATTCTATTCCATTTTGTGAATGTATCACAGCATATTGAACTGTCCCCTACTGATGAATATTTAGATTATTTCTAGTCTTTTCCTATTATAAGTAATGTTGCAGTAAATTACCTTTTCATATTTTTGCCAGTGTAACTTTGGAATAGATTGTGAGGACTTGGACTGCTGGATCAAATGGTAAGTGCATGTGTAATTTTGTGAGATATTATCAACTTCCTTTCCATAAGAGCTGTGCTTAAGATGCAGGTAAATGCCCATTTTCCCATAAACTCACTAACTGATTATGCTCCTTACCTGGGATTTTGCCATTCTGATGAGTGGATAATATCTCAGGGCAGATTATTTTGTTTTCAGAATTAAATTATATTTCACATTGATAGAAGTTGCGCAAAAGGTTGACATTTTCCCATGTTAGAGCAAAATATTTCATTGGAATGAGAGATTTCTTGTCATAAATCTTTCCAATTTGAATGAACTAAAACAAAGTTTATTTTCTTCAAGGTAAAGGGGAATAATTCCATAAATCAGGGGTTGGCAAACTATGGCCTGGAAGCCAAATGCAGCATGCTATCTTATTTCGTATATGAAGTTTTATTGGAACACAGCTATATACATGCATTCACATATTATTTATGGCTGTTTTCATGCTACAAGAGTCAAGTAGTTATGATAGAGACCATGTGGGCTGTAAAGCCTAAACTTTGTACCTTCTGGTCCTTTACATAAAAAAGGATCATAAAGGATTGTTTAGAATATTTAGATACCTGGAACCAGCAATTGGCATAATGGCTATGTCACTGGACATGTAGTCGACTGCTGTTCGAGTCCCGGACCCGGTGGCTTAAACTCTCGCTGGGCGTGTGTGCATGCATGCCCAAGATCCCAAGAGGAGAATGGAGGGATTGCAGCATGCCCATCCCACTTGGGGGGTGATTTCTCACTTTCTGTTTCTCTCTATCTTTCTGGCAAGCGCACGTGCCCTATAGCAAAAACCTCTCAAAAAAAAATAAATAAATAAATAAAAATTTTAAAAAAGAATATTTAGATCCAGACAGTAAACATAAAGCATTATTATTAATGTTTTTTTTTTTTTCTTAAGACAGGATCTCACTATGTTGTGATCCTCCTATCCCAGCATCTCTAATAGCTGAGACTATAGGTACACATCACCACACGTAGCTTTTTAAGAGTGAGCCAGGAACTGAACCCAGGCCTCCCACATAGGCTAAGCCTGTTGAATAACAACGTTAACTAGAGTGTGCTACCATACGTGGGCCCATTATTAACAGTCTAAATAGTATATGACTGGGGCCAGCAGGTGGCGTGGTGGTTAGGGGCACTGAATTCCCACCCGGCCAACCACGGTTGGACTCCCGGAACTCGTGGCATGCTTTCTCACTTTCCTCTCTTTCGCTCTCTCACTCTGTCCCTCTCTTAAAAAATAAACAATAAATAGTATATGACTAAACCATGTCCATTGTCTATTAGAGCCCAGTTATAAACATTATTCATAACTTAATTTCATAAGCGGGAATTCCATTAACCAATTACAGGCAAACATTTCTGCTACATATTAAATCTTGTGGTCATCATATTGTACGTCCCAGGCTCTAACTAATTCCGTTTGTATTATCCATAAACAAATTTGCTTTCAAAGAATGTTTGAGGATTCAGTCCATGGCAGGCACAGTGGTAATGCATTGTTCAAGAGATGCCAGATCCCATATAGCAACCAGCAATAAGCGATCCTGTCAGGATCCTGGGCACATGTGTGCATGCTTTGGGTGTTTTTCAAGTCACCAGGGCCAGGATTTGAACTCTGGCCAGCAATTTGGCGTCACCCTATGGAGGGTGTTCTTCTCTCTCTTCCTCTCTTTCTTGTGGATGTGCCTTACCATGAATTGTTTTTTTAAATTAAAAAAAAAAAGAAAATTTGTCAGTAATCTGAATTATTTTACTTTGTGAAGTAAAATGATCACTATTTTTATGTTTGCACAAAAACTAAATCTTAAAAATGTCATTTGATAGGGCCAGCTCCATGGCCTGGTGGTTAAGGCAGCTAAACCCCACGTGACCAACCATGCAGTTCGAGTGCTGGACCTGGCAACTTGAGAATCATGCTGGATGTGTGTGTATGCATGTGTGTGTGTGTGTGTGTGTGTGTGTGTGTGTGTGTGCGCCAAAAACTATAAAAGGAAGGAGAGAGAGAAGAGAGAAGGGACTGTGTTGTGACCATTCTCCATGAGGGATGCTTTCTCCTCTCCCTCTCTCTCTGTCTCTCTCTGGTGAGCACACATGTCCTCTAACCAAAAAAACTCATTTGACAAAGTTAACTTTTCAAATGAGTATGCTGGCAGATTTAAAAAAGAAAAAAAAACTTTCTTATAAGAGTGATCATTTTTTCACAGAGCTTAGTTTCAAACATAACTAAAAATAATAAAAATAATAAATCAAAAAAGTATTTGTGTATAACCATTACAGGTGAAAAAAACAGCAAAAAGTAAACAATTTATAATTTGTTGGGCCATAAATTGAGATTTTTATTTATAAATAACATCCATTAAGGTATTTTCAGAACTTGAACTTGTTACAGAATATTTCAGAATACTAAAGGAGGCCCAGAAATGGTGGCACAGGCAGTAGGGGTACTGCTGTGTGATGCAAAGCTGGAGGTTATATAGGAAGGCTACAGGTTCGTGTCCCAGACCTACCATGACATACTGGCTACAAGGCTGCAGGGAGGGTCATGGTGCAAAGTCTTTGTTGAGGGTGCTTCTTTCTCTCTTCCTCTATCTCAGGAAATAAGTATCCCTCTCCTTCCCTGTCTCTCAGGAAGTAAATAAATTTTTAAAAGTAATACTAAAGGAAAATAGAACTTAAGATTCTAAAACTAGTTGTCTCTGATTTAAGAAGACTCTAAAATGGATAAGAAAAATCTGAGCCAGATCCTTGTGGTAACAGGAATAACATTTACTTATTTTTATCTGTGTTACTAGGAGAATTGTTTTAGACTAAATCATCTAAATCATTGCCATTTTTAACATTAAAGCCTTTAAATATTTCAGAACATACTAGAATATGACACTAATTATTCTCCCAGTTGGTTACAGAAAAACAAATCCGCAAAATTATTCCCGTTACTTAATCTAAGATAACTATTTAAGAAATGAGTACTGCAGGAAGCTTAAAGTGATGTCCAGCTTTTTTTGACATACATAGGAATAAATTTTAAACACCATCTGACTGTGACTGAACCTGTCAAGTTACAGCGATGTGTTAACCACAGATGTCCATGGTAAGAAGGCAATATTTCATCTGCTCCAAGGGATGTTAAAGAAGAATTTCTTTTCTAGAAGTGAAAAAAGAATGTTAAACAGAAGAGACACGTGAAAAAAAGATAAAGACCCTTGTCCTTGGGGCCAGCAGATGGCATGGTGGTTGAGGTCCTGGGCTCCTGAATGGCTGACTACAGTTCAAGTCCCAGACCTTGTGGCTTGCTCTCTCACTTTCTCTCTCTGTGTGTCTCTGTCTCTCTCTGCTGAGCACATGTGCCCTCTAGCAAATTTTTAAAACAACAATAATAATAATGATGATATATTAAATAAAGAATTTTTTAAAATTAGAACTGGTCCTTGAAATAAAGGCACCATTAATAGGGAGAACAAGGGGTTGGCAAGTGATGTGGTGGTTAAGGCACTGTACTCCCACATGATCAACTGTGGTTCGAGTCCTGGATCTGGTGGCTTGAGAATTATGCCAGGTGCATAAGTGTGTGTCCAGGATCCCAGGAGGATAATGGAGGAGAAGGGATTGAGGTGTGGCTATCCTCCCTTGGGGGGTTATTTCTCACTTTCCCTCTCCCTGTCTCTCTCCTACAAGCACACATACCCCATGGCAAAAAAAGGGGGGAGGGGGGAACAATATTACTCATTTATTGCTGCTTCAAACTATTATCTCTTATTGCTGGAAATAACACATTACCGACCACAGTTGGAGTCCCGAACCTTGTGGCTTGCTTTCTCACTTTCCTCTCTCTCACTCTGTCCCTTTCTGATCAAATAAAATAAATTTAAGAATAAATAAATAAGGCTAAATAATTTTTTTTCTTTTTTTTTCCTTTTTTTTGGAGAGGTTTTTGCTATAGGGCGTGTGCGCTCGCCAGACAGACAGAG